>NC_056562.1:8942523-8954756 GCF_013358625.1 Macadamia integrifolia | reverse complement strand
CCAAACCATGGCCACAGCCTTCAATTTCCGCCAGTAAGACCTAACCTTACATTAATTGAATCTATTTTAAAATGCTCAAGTCCCAGACCAGAGAGACGTCCAGACTTGTCTCCCCAATGGTTATATTTTTAACCGTTGTTGTCCAATGGCTAGTCTAACAGCTGGCTGGGACCCGAGGGATGTTTGGACGCTGCGTCTGGATACCCAGCCAAGCCTGTTTCAACTCCTAATATTTATTAACTGCTAGTTTCTGTAAATAAGGTTGTGTGGCATATACAGTAGGAGACTTTGGGACTTCTCAATGAGAGGATGTACTTGAACTTAATTGGGACATCATATAGATCATTCGGCAAAAGGGTTAACTGCGAGAACTTTTGTACTTCACTTGTAAATTGAGCCTTTTGAGAGGCTTTTATCATTTGTTCTTCATTCTTGAAGTGTAATTGCTTGTCGAAGAGGTGTGTTCTCCAAGACTGAGAGTAATTGTGAAGTGGTTTGATTGACACCGAGATGCCAATTGAAATAGTGGAAATCCAAAGAGAGGATTGTCTTTGGTAGTAGACATAAGCATGGATTTGGGCCGAAACACTCTAGATTTTGTGTCTTCCCTTCTGATTTTGTTTAGTCCACTTGTTCTTCATCCATAAATCTAGAGCCAAAGTTTTGTAAAACCCAATTCACCCCTCTTGGGGTTGTGGGTTGTTGTAGTCCAAACCGTGGCCGCACCCTTTAATTTCCGCCAGAAAGTAGAAGAAGAATTAGAGGAAAAGGAGCTGCAGCAAGCAGGACAGAGAAAGTGGAGAAAGAGAGTTATAAGGAAGATGGGTGAAGAGATGTTCCCTTCACCCATTTCTTCAAAAAACCATTTTGTACATACGGATACCAAACCTATTTCTCACAAAAAACCATTTTTGTCAAGTAGTTACTACCATTTTGATGTTTTGATAAAAACGGTTTTTGTTAATGATTTTTGTAAAATAGACAAAAAAAAAATTTTGATATCAAAAGAAGGCCGAAGTCTACAACTGAAAAATAATAAATAGACATTAACGAATGCCACTTCCTAAAAAAACTTTCCTACTCAACACTCCTATAGATTGTGAATTTTTTTTGAGCACCTTTTTTTTTCTTATCCTCTTCTTTTTTTTTTTTTTCCCCTCTCTCTTTTTGATAGATGTAATTCAGTCAAGTACTTTTTACATAATCTTGAATCCAGTTTTATAATGGGGTCAAGAAGCAGCAAGATAGTGTATTGTTGCAATGGTGAATATAAGCACGAAAAACTTACGTCCTGTTCAAGTTGGACTCTGTAAGGATAGGTACTACTGCTTTTATTGCATGAACTAGGGCTTCCAGTTTCCCCACAAGAGTAGTTCACCTGAATAAATGAAGGGTTAATAGATCAACAGCCATGAAATTCTATGGTAGATCTCACAGTGAAGGCATAGAAGATTTATGTCTTATCAAAGGTAAAGAATCAACAGCAGCAATAAAGAAGCTGGCAGTTGACAGTATAACAAGATAAACTTTTGAGCAGTCAGTCTGACAGAGAAACCACCCCCCTAATCACATACGCTAATAAAACACGGAGAGAGAGAGAGACTCGCGAAATTCCATATCCATCACAGAGTAGTATTAAAACCCAAAATCCTTTATAAGACATTAATCAGTAACCGAAAAGGAAGCACTGAGGTAAACAAGTTGAAGAGATGATAACAATGTAAGAAAATACCACCAGGACTGTCACATCAAGCCATGGTTTAGTTAATACTATTTCTTCCATATGAGAGCAAATAATATATATATATGACAAAGTTGCCTTCCAGATCATAAAGGTAGATGTCCATCCAGAGGATGAGAAGAAGAAGAAGAAGAAAAGGGGCAGAGGATAAATTCCACAACAGATTTTGAATTCCAACATCCTCCTGTCAGTTCTTCCCATCAAGTTTTTCAGAATAAGGATCCAGCCTATAAAAGGTCTGTTAGTGCTAACCTCTATTTTGGAGTTGCAACTCCTAAATTCGTTCACAAGATCAAACTGATCTTCAGAAACACAATTTCTCCCAGCAGTCTGTGTACTTCTAACCAAAGTCTCCCCTCTGTTGAAAATAAGAAAAAGTAAGCATGGGAAGAAAATGCTCCTGAGATAGACCGAAGCATATTAGGTCCTAATAGAAGTCAACACAAATAGCTAAAGAGCAGCCACCAAGAAACAGCAAGGATGTACCACTTACAAGTTCAAGGGGAATTGCAAAACAGTCGAGTCAAACATATTGTCTGTGGTGTATGCACTCTTACATAAAGTACCGATATCCCGACTAGTTTATCTGCTGTTTCAACAAATGATAAACATGTAAGCTTGAAACTGATGCCCCTTCTCTAGCTACAAACAGTACCAAAAGATAAGTAGCACCAAATTTTCTTTCCTTAGAAAAAAAATTCTCAAAATAAAATTTATCTCAACAACTCATGGACCAGCAATTTTTCAAGTAGACATAAAAATGCAAGTATTGCATGATTGTTTGTTTCCTTCAAATCTCTTCTTAGAGAATGAAGAGAAAAAAATGTCATAGAAGATCAGTTATAACTCAAAAGTGATGCAAAGAAAAAGCACTGTGACACATGTGAGCAATACACAATACACCTACGGTTTACCTTTTTTTTTTTTTTTTTTTTTTTTTTTTTTTTGCGGGGGTGGGTGTGGGGGGGATGAATAGGTTGACAATTTGACATACTTTGCACCAGAATTGTGAGGTTTCTAGCCATGCTCACCCACCCAAAAAGAAATTAGCATTTTTCTAAAAAGGGGAGAAAAGAAAAAGGAAAAGGAACACATATGACCCTTTGGGAATCAAAGCATGAGAAGGGAACCCTCAACTGGGAAACAACAACAATAATATAGAACAGTTAATAATAGAGAGGTAAATAGGAAAAACCAGAGGAGTCCAACTATTATGAATGAAAAATGATCCGACATCAGACATCAAAAGTTAAAGAGAGAAATCAAAACTCGCATAACACTTTAAAAAGAAAAAACAATAAAATGAGAGAGTAATCGTTGTAGAAATAAAATTCCATTTACAAAATCTCTCGAGAGATTGCACAACAGAAAGATCTGAAAGGAAAAGAAAATCTATGGTCGTAAGTGACAGCATCTCTCCGTTGACTAATGCAGGAATGCCAGAAAGTATCATTAACACAAACACAGAAAATGTAAGGACCAAAAAATAAGTTGAACAGTAAACTAGAAAGGGAATTCACGTTCTTCCAAAAGGAAACAAATCTACAAAACTAAGCTACATGATATTACAGATTCTACCGGCCTGGTATTTCCCCAGATAAAAAGGAAAAGGATCAAGGGAAAGAAGTGGACAAATCCCGATCTCGAGGCCCTATATTGTCCCCTCTGGAAGACCAAAAATCAAAATCAAACCAAACTATAAAACCCAATACCCCTTTCTACAGTGAAATCAAAGAGGTAGTAGTTATCTGCATTTCTTTCAATAAATGAAAGACAACGACGATATGATCTCTATGAGTCTCCTCTCTCACAAATAAAGCCCCCACACTTAAAATTTCCCTGATTTTTACCAGTTCAGCTTAAGAACTACAAAAATGCTTCAATAATTGTCAAGACAAGCAGGAAAAAGGAATGGGGTTTCATTGAGAAACAAAATTGAAGTACAGGCAGAGAGAGAGAGCAGAAGCTTGGAGGAAGAAGGAAGAAGCAAACTTCTAGGCTATCTCTGCTGGAGAAAATAGGGCCCTAAAAGAGAAAATCAAAAACGAAAAAGGGCAGTCTTTTCCTTTCAGCATCTCACTAACTAAATGAAAGGAAAATGTAAGAAGAGATCATCACTGAAAAGAGATGAAAATGCTCTTCCATCTGTACAACATCAAAGCAGGTAAGCAAAAGCGAAGTAGATGAGACCCAGATGAGGAGGGCGAAAAGGAGAATAAAAACAGACCTGCGGTGCATCCTGCATGGTACTTTGATCTTTGGAGAGCTTTCAGAAGTCAATACCAATAACTGAGAAGCAATGCGAACTCAGAAGTCAGAATAAACTTTGTTCAAATCATCCCCCAGTAAGACTGCAACCCCTACCCACTAGTAGTACGAGTATCCAACTATCCAAATTCAAATCTTCATTTCTTCTTCCCCCAAGTCCAAACAAACGTGCACTATACTTAACCAACCAAAATTTCCAAATCACTCCCACTCTCTGTTCCAAAAATTCAAATACTTCCTTCCTCCTACAAAAAGAGAAACAATAAGAAGGAGAATCTGACACTCCCACTACTAGTACTTTGATCTTTGGAGAGCATTTTCAGAATCAAATACTTCCTTACAGGACTTGTGCAATGGAAATCTATCTCGAGACCGGAGAGGACAGGGGACTTGCTCAGAAAATCATGGCGACTGCTTTCTTTGACTGAGAATGCCCGGAGAACTCGACGAACAACAAAAAGATAATTATCTTTTTTTTTTTATTTGAAAATATGAAACCTGGAGGATGTCCTTAGATATTGGAAATGGCGAACCAGCGAACGGGCGGCGGGAACAAGAACACAGAAAAAGATGAAGGAACCATGGGAAATAATGATAGTGGGAAGAAGAAAGAGAAAATAATGAAGAGGGAAATCAGAGAATCAGTGGTAGGGTAAAACAAGGTGGGGCTTCGGAATTTGGACTAGGGGACTTTTGTTTCTTTTGCTGGTAGACAAGACTATAGGCATCACTTACTGGCTTTCACGATCACGGAGTGGTAGTCCTATCATTGTTTACCGGCATTTTAAAATACGGAATCGGCGATCAAATGGTTCCTGGATCGATATCGGTTAGAATCGGTTTCAAAAATCTTAGAATGGGCCCTCAGATCTGAAAACCCATTCCAGGATTTCTTGGCATGAATCGGTTGTATCGAATCAATTAAAATTGGGATTGAGATTGATCACGGTCGATTCTGATTCAAACCGTCTCATTAACAGATCCTATTCTTGAAAACATGCTGTTTACTCAACCTGTTGCTCTAGCTAGGTCCTAGCGGTGCTAATGGGTAGGGATGTCAACCGGTCAGGCTTAGCGGGCTCGGCCAAAGTTTAGGTGCATGCACAGTGAATGCTCGTCTAATTAAATGGGCTTAGTTAGAGCGGACATGGTACGATTTATAATCAGGCTACCATAAACGGATCTTCCCAATGTCGATGCAATAGTCGAAATATTCAAACTAATAAGCTTATTTCACTGAAAACACTATTATGCTTCAAGCATATACTGCAAACCCACCATTAATTTTGAAACTTAATTTTCTGTTGCTAAAGACACTTGTTCATTGATCAATCTCTTGTTCATCTTGAAAATTGGAGCAAACCAACTTAGACTTTTGCTTTACTCTTCAATTTTATTAGCGGCAAAATGGGGATTTCAAATAGTCTTAAAAGGATCAGGCTAGGTCAGGCTAAAAGGATTAAGTTCATTTTGGGATTATAAATGTGTCAGGCCAGTCGGGCTAGGTGATTGCACCATGTTCTACCCAAAAAATAAATCTAGATTTTAGGAGTTTCTTTTTACGAAAAAAAAAAAAAACCTCCTCTCTCACTTCCATATCTTTCTTAAAAAATCTATATTTTAGGACGTTTTCTTTCCCTCCTCACTCTCACGCCTCTCTCTTTTCTCTTTTAATCTGAATCTTTCCAAACAAGAAAAAAAAAAAAAAACTCTATATAAAAAAAAATCTTTAAGTTTAAGATTTTTTTTTAAATATATACGTACGCATATAATTTATTTTATTTTTTGACAGAATAATATCATTCTATATTAACACTAAAAAAAAATATTTAAAAGCTTTTAATTAAATAAGGGATATATGAATTCTCTTCCTCCTCTCATCATACCTCTCTTCTACACCTTTTCGTTAATCGTTTGAATGGTCTCTATTGCCATGGCAACAGTGAACAACAATGTTGACGACTATGATGATAGCAGGGCGATTAACAGCGCTATGATTATGATGAGAATTATTTTAAATCGAATGGCAGGGAAAATCTTCTTGTCCCCAATCTTCTTCTCCAATAATATTTTTGCAGAGGGGTTTTGTAAGCAAATCTCTATGTTTGTGTTGGCATGATAAATCACGATACGTGAAGAGATTTCATTGGAGTATGTTTCAAAGAGACCTCCTGTTGTATACCATTTTCTTTCCATTTGGATTTGGATTCGATGGGATTCCTCGTGTGGCTTTCGCTCGTAGTTTTCATCTGATCTCAATTTGGTTTGCTTGTAAACTCTAGTGCATCACTCTATTTTTTAGATTTAGAGTGAGAAAGAAGTCTTTAATGTTACAATCTCCTTTAAGTAACAATGGGATCTGCAGGACGCGTTCCGATCTATGTTCCTTGATAGTTTGATCACCAATGGGCTGATTTGAGGCAGACTTTGGTTCTCTTCAGTTATCATAGCCTCACAGGGGGAGATAGGGGGCTCCTCATGCAGATTTTGATTTCCTGCGTTTATCTCTATAACTTCTTTTTTGTTTTTTGGTTTTAGAAGATCATCTACCACCATGCCTTTGGTTGTGCTTTATGGTTTCTAATGAATATTGTGTTTTGGGAAGATTTCAGTTTAAACCATATTGGTTGGAGTCATCGTTGGTACGTCTGTTGATCCCATGGAAAGCAGAAAATGATATATGTTGAGGTATATTTGGGAAGCAAATAGTTGATCACTATATGAAATTGGCAAGAAAAATAATCAGTAAAGGTGGGAGATTTTAATTCACACGTTTTTCTTTTGCTTGTAGATCCACTTGATTAGTTACAATGAAGAATTTAAGTCAACAAAATGGGAGTTTAGAAAAACAAGTAGAAGAGCAATTAGATGATACTTCTATTTCAGGTAAATCAACTCACTCACTACCGCTATATAAAAATGATCAGATTATAGAGAAGTATTCCCCTACCACAACCGCCCCCCCCCCCAAAAAAAAAAACTAGGCTCCACCGCTGCCAACAATCCATCCCCTCTTCTTTTCCTATTGTCTCTGCTTTCACTTTACTTGGCTGCCCTAGTGGCATCACTGACCAGCCCTCTCTCAGCCATCCTCCCACTACAAATCGATACACGCACTTTATCTTTCCCTCCATTTGCCCCCACCCTTTGCTACTGCAATGGGGATTTTATGTAAATTTTCTTTCGAAGACTTTTTCTCAATATGCTACTCACCCTCTTAGTACCCCTACTTTTCTATCCCTTGGGAATGTGTGGTATCTTCTATGGCAAGCTACCTTCATTTTCTTTTGTATCTTCTTTGATGGGGTCAGCTTGGAGTGGTGGCAAAGGTAGTAATAGTAATGGCAAAGGGGCCATGCTTGGTGTAGAAGGTAATGGGATAAGTGAATTACGTAGAGGGACTGGTACCAGTGGAAGTTGTTCTGTAGTGGTGCATATGGAATCTCTACCACTCTTTTTTTTTTGTAGTAATGGTGGTTGTTCAAACATCTCAGATCTGTTTTCTTTCTTGGCAGGATTGCCGAACCTGAAAAGGTATCAATTGGAGGAGGGGTTGTTGCAGTTTTGAAGTTATCTATTAGTGGTCTAACTGTTAGATCTACTATGGGTACAAATCCAAACCCCAATTGAAGAAACCACACAGAGAAACAAGAACACAAATCTAATAAAATTATAGAGGATCTAATTGTACCTTTCACCAAGTATGTTGAAGAAGATTGATATTGGTCACTCCCACTTTCGCTCTCTTGGCTTGGCTATGGATCTTCTACAGCCCCTTAAACCTCCTTGGTTCTCTCATCTTAGTGGTAAAGTGGGAAAGAGTGAATAATGGCTGTAGGGACCCAAAACCTAGTATTTATAATACTGTCCTGCACCCAAAACCCAAAACCATAATGGGTTGAGCCAGCATATCCTTAAACTTGAGAGTGGACCAAACCGGTTCATGCAATTTGACTCTCACCCATTTAATCAACCCGAATAATTAATTTAGTCCATAAATCCAACAATCTCCACTTGGGCTACATTAATATAAGGATGTCTTTTAAATTGATATGGCCATAGAATCTTATTACATTAACCACTCTTACTGTGATTCAGTTGAAAAACCACTCACATCGAATAACAGTAGAAGATACACCTCAATATACGGCATACAACTTTCTGTTATTACAAATATAAGTAAGTTTCTTAACATGAATCTATGTGGGATACCATCATAGAAACATTGACATATCCTCAAATTACACTGTTGTCATTCCATGTAGGTCCTTAACTGTGATATTAACCTTCACTGTGGCAAATCGCCTTTGATCTGTTGTTAATATCTAACTGTGGCTTTCTGCCTATAAACTGTGGCAAATATTGCCTATGAACTGTGACAAATACTGTCTTAAAATGTGGCAAACATTACATTTTGAACTGTGGTAAAATATTACCTATAACTAAGACAATTATTGCCTATAAAAACATTCTCAAATGAAATCATAAACCAAATATTTCAAGAAATAACTATGCATAATGTAAATGCTAAAACTTAACCATAATTCATCAAACTGTGCCCCAAAACATACGGGCTAAGGTTCAAAACATAAACAAATACTAAACAAAACCAGAGCTCCCACTAATCAAGCATTTCAAATAACTGTATGTAAAGAAATCCTAACTACTTGATGGGATCAATTTTTACTTGCTCTCAATTGCTGGTGATCAGTCTACCTCACCCTTTCTTGGTATCATCCTGCTTATCAATCCCAGAATTCTTCCTCTTCTCTAACCATTTCTTGAAAATAAAATAGTCCTTCTTCACATGTCCTTTCTTATGGCACCAGAACACTCTACGTTGTTGGTATTCTCATTAGGTGGGTTTTACTTTTGTAAGAGTTTGATTTAGAAATTAGGGATAAAAAAGGAGTTGAAAACCTAGTTGCAGACCATCTATCTCGGCTTCCCAATTCCTTGACTGTCGATTCTCTAATCAACGAGAACTTTCCAGATGAACAATTATTTGCAATGTCAAGTGAACCATGGTTTGCTGACATTGCCAACTTCTTAGTTTCAGGTGTGACTCCGGATCACTGGTCCACCCAAGATAAGTATAGATTTCATTCCCAAGTCAAGCATTTTTTCTAGGTTGATCCTTATCTGTTTAAGATATGTCCGGATCAGATTATCCAACGATGTGTTCCTGATCATAAGCAACATTCTATTCTCTCTTTTTGTCATGATCATGCATGTAGTGGACACTTTGGACCTAAGAAGACTACCATAAAGGTTCTCCAATGCGTATTTTGTTGGCCCACTCTTTTTAGAGATGCTTTTGATTTTTACAAGGCTTCTCCCCCTGCCAGTCTTTTGGCCGTATTAATAAGAGGAACATGATGCCCCTCAACCCTATTTTGGTAGTTGAGATATTTGATGTATGGGGCATCGATTTTATGGGACCTTTCCCTAATTCCTTTGGGAATTTGTACATACTTTTGGCTTTTGATTATGTTTCTAAATGGATAGAGGCCATACCTTGTAAATCTAATGACCACAATGTGGTGGTCCAGTTTCTAAAAGAGAACATTTTTTCCGGCTTTGGTGCACCACGTGCAATAATTAGTGATAGGGGTACTCATTTTTGTAATCAACCTTTTGAGGCCCTAATGAAAAAGTATGGGATCACCCATAAGTTATCTACCCTATATCACCCCCAAACTAGTGGCCAAGTGAAGGTGTTTAATAGGCAGATCAAACAAATCTTGGAGAAAACTGTTAATCCCAACAGTAAGGATTGGTCCCTTAGGCTCATTGATGCCTTGTGGGCCCATCGGACTGCATTCAAGACTGACCTTGGCCAGTGTCCCTACCATTTGGTGTATGGGAAAGCCTATCACTTACCAATTGAGTTAGAGCATAAGGCCTTTTGGGCCATCAAGAAGCTCAACTTTGATTTGTCTGATTCTGGAATTCATCGTAAGCTCCAACTATTTGAGTTGGAGCAACTTAGGAATGATGCCTATGAAAGTTTTAGGATTTATAAGGAAAAGACTAAAGATTTCCATGATAAGCACATTCTGCGCAAATCTTTTACAATTGGTGATAAGGTCTTATTGTACAACTCTCAATTGCATCTTTTCCCTGGTAAGCTTAGATCCTGATGGGATGGCCCGTTTATTATCCATAATGTATATCCCCATGGGGCTATGGAGATTTTAAATCCAGGAACATGGGTAATTTCGAAGGTTAATGGTCAGCGTTTGAAACTATTCATCGAGTTTCCTACTATTGGTAGTGAAGAGGTCATGGATCTCCATGAACCTCTTTACACTGATGATTAACTTTTAATCAGGTATGACCCCCTTGCATTGTCTTCATTTTTAATTCTTTCCATGTATTGAGGACATTGTATGACTTAAGTGTGGGGGAGGAAAAACAACTTTTGTTTTTTCCACTTTGTTTTTTTTTTTTTTTTTTTTTTTTTTTTTTTTTTTTGAGCTTGCTAAAGGATGAAGTCCTACTTTGGATTTTGGCTAATGATCATACCATTCGGTTGTTTGATGTATGAAAATAAAAATTTTGCCTAAGGTACCCATTTTGAACGTATAAAAACCCTATTAAGAAGAAAGAAACAAGCCTGTGTCTTGAGATGAGACTTTCTTTTGAAAAATAAGAGACCCCTGTTTTATGGTGTTGGACCATATGTAAGTCTGTGGGTTCCTTGTACTTTTGATTTGGAGTTGAGACCTTCTTTTTAATTTGGCATGGGTTGACAAATGCAAAATTTTAAATGAAATGTGAAATATAGTATAAAGAAGAATAAGAGTTGATTCCCTTGAACTAGACAGGGCATTGCGCCTCAGGAAGCGTGGTGTCTTAATCGAAATTCCTTGGGAGGAAACTTCTGAAAGAACTCTAGCATCACTGTCTTTGTGGGCATATACAAAAACCGAAGCTACATAATAACTTGGGTGTCTGGTGTTTGCTCCACCATGTCATTTAGGCCAAAAGTAGTGGAGTAGAATAGAGTTTAAGGAAAAAAAAAGAGAAAAAAATGTACAAATATCATTAATGCTTAGTAATATGTTTTTGTCAAAAACACTCCAATGCCTTAGTCATTGGTTCCTTATTTCTTCACAAGTGGTTTTGCCTTAAGATAAGGATGTTTTGGAAGAGACGAGGTGAGTTCCAAATTAAGAAATATGCTAGTGCCTGGAATTGATCATGGGTAATAAAAGTTCAAGTGTGGGGGTCCTTTGTAAGAAAAATTATCTTTGCTCTGGATCGGTATGAGCCTTACCTTTAGCCAAGGTTGGGGTTTATTTATTCTGAATTTTGGGTGTATATTCACTGGAAACACCCATGGGACACAACTCGTCCACTAAGGTAATTAGGGGTTTAAAGGCTTGTTGCACATGCTAAATGCAACCGTGATTCTTACGAAAGTATGGGGGAATTTGATGAGCACAATAATGTGTGAAATCTTAGGGATATAAGTATATATTTTGCCCCACTTTGGATATAAGTGCTTCATTTTTCTTGTTTTTTTTTTTAGTTTCCAAGTCTACAAGAGAAAGTGCTTAAAGTAAATTAAGAACCAGTCCAAAGGTGGGACCCACTCATTGGTACCACATCCTCTCTCCTACAAAATCCTAAAGATTATTTTCTCTCCTTGCCACCTCACAAGATCTTGAAGATGCTATGTAGATATTCTTTTCTAATTTAATCAAGATTGCATGATATTGGTGAATATTGTAAGGAAAGAATAGAATTTGTTAATTTTGGAAATAGATTCTCTCTTTCCTCACACAATATCTCAGAGAATGAGGATTTTTACCAAGATTTAATTTAATTTAATTTTCTTTCTTTTCTCAAAGAAGACTTTTAGAAGGAAGGAGGCAAGAAAAAAACCCTATAAAAGCCCATTCCTCCCCTCTCCTATTTTATTATTCCCTTAGTTTATTTTCTAGTTTATGCTTAGTTCTTCTCTCTCTCCTTCTCTCACTTTTTAGTTTTAGTTATTCTCTATTTTTTCTTTAATCACTTTTGTAACAGTTTTTTATGTCAATTAATGCAAGCACTCTTTTATTCTTATTCAGCCTTTTATGTTTATGATTTATGCAATTGAGTTGTAATTTTTAAAGTTATAGTTCTAGGCTTAGATCTAGGTGACAAGATCACTAGCCGTGGAGCATCTTTTTTTTCAAGTTCAGTTTTTTTGTTTCAAGATTTGTTTTCTCTA
>NC_056562.1:8922613-8942233 GCF_013358625.1 Macadamia integrifolia | reverse complement strand
TCTTAATTTAGGATTTTAATTTTAGTCGTTACATTATTGCTATCCCTTTCCCCTAAGGTTCATGGCTAGTGTATGTGTTGGCTTTGCCCCTCCTAGCCATAGAACCATCAATTTATTGCTTTTATTTTGATTGTCTCCCTTTCCCTAAAGCCAAGTAGAGTAACTCCTATAAGAGTGACACTCTGGTCAAAGAGGGAAACTCATATTATGATGCATCCCTCGGGTTAAGTAGAGAAACCTACTTGTGAGTCTCTCTCTAGCTTTCTCCCATTTCTTTTATTTTATTTTTATTTTAGCATTTTTTCCTTTATTAATTTTTTTAAAATTGCGTGGGTTGTTTATTTTCAGTTATTTATTTATTTAATTTTAATTACGTGGCTTGCGTCTTTAAATTCTTAGATGACGAATGGTTTGGACGTTATTTTAAATACATATGTTTAGGACGGTAATTAGAATTAGATCACAACCATTAATCGGTTCACTTTCGCATTATTAAAAGAAATAAAAAAATAAAGTGGCTGCTCTCCCTGTGTTCGACCCGTAGCTACACTGATCCGTACGCTTACGGTTACATTTTAAATCCCAACAAGTTTTTGTGGCTTGTAAGTGGTAGAGCAATGCCTTCTGATACCGAGCTTTACGTAGATCTTGTCAGTTTTGCTCTATAAGTGGGATCCCTAATCCGATATCAATTCTTGAGGTACTCCATATTGGGAAATGATATTTTCTTGGATGAATTAACTACATTAGCAGACATGAGGACCGCATATGACTGAGCTTCTACCCACTTGGTGAAATAATCAATGATTACCAAGATGAACTCGTGACCATTGGATGCTTTGGGGTTGCTCTTCCCATTGATATCGATGCCCCAAGTAGAAAATGGCCAAGGAGAACTGAGTGAATATAGCTCCGTTGGTGGGACATGTGTGGTGTTAGCAAATATCTGACACTTGTGGCATTTTTTGACAAAGTCCACACAATCCGCTTCCATTGTGCTCCAGTAATATCTCAGCCTGAGGATCTTCTTAGATAACATCTTGGCATTTATGTGGAGTCCATAGAGACCTTGATGAATTTCCTCCATGATGGTTGTAGCTTGTTCTTTATCCACACACATGAACTGTATTCTATCGTAGGATCTTTTGTACAATAAATTATCCTTAAGGATAAACTGGGTGGCATATTTTCTCAGAAATTACTTTTCCCTTTCAGTTGCTTCAACTGGGTACTTCCTTTCCTTGATGAAATCCACTATGTAAGTGAACCAAAACTGACCATCCATAGTGAGGGAGTTCACCGAATTCTGATAAATGGGACTACTACTTTGTTCCACCAAGAATGGTCGAACCCTAGCCATAGGGTTGCATTCTACCATGGAAGCCAAGGTTGCAAGGGCATCAGGAAACCTATTATTATCTCTATGGAAGTATTTGAACGAGATCTTCTCAAAGTGTTCAACCACCTCTTCCAAATGTTCTTGATATGGCTTCAACTTTTCATCTCTAGTCTTCCACTTTCCCTGTGTCTGACAAATGACAATGGATGAATCTACATACACCTTGATCCTTTTCACTCCAATAGTTAGGGCCATTTCTAGTCCTAAAGCACAAGCTTCATATTCAACAATGTTGTTGGTATAGGGAAAATCGAGGCAGAATGATGAAGGTAAATAAAGGCCGTCAGGAGTGACAAGTAATATTCTCGCACCACACCCCTTTTGATTAGCTGCTCCATCAAAGAATAATTGCGATTCAATAGTTGTATCTTCTTCCCCTATTGCTATGATTTCTTCATCAAAAAAGGCATCATCCAAAGTTCTTCCATCCTCTGTAGGGTGGGCAGCCAAATGATCAGCTCTAGCTTGCCCCTTGATAGATTTTTAGGTAACATAGGTGATATCGAACTCTGATAGAAAAAGTAACCAATGAGCCATCCTTCCTGTTAGGGTTAGTTCCTCAAAGAGGTATTTGATGGCATCCATCCTTAAGATCAAGTACACTGGATAGGAAACTATGTAGTGTCGTAGCCTTTTCATTACTCAAATCAACGCAGCACAAGTTCTTTCCAAAGATGTGTACCATGTCTCATACTCCAGTAATTTCTTACTAAGGTAGTATATGGCATCCTCTACCCCCTTGTCTGTTTCTCGTTGTGCTAGCAATGAGCCCATAGAATATTCTCCCACTGATAAATACAACAAAAGTGGCTCTCCTTCCATCGGTGGTGTCAATACTGGTGGGTTCATGAGGTATCTTTTGATCTTGTCAAAAGCTTGTTGGCATTAGTCATTCCATTCCATGGGATGATCCTTCTTCAATAGCTTAAAAATTAGATCACAGATTGTAGTCAACTGAGCTATGAATCTGTTGATATACTGAATGTGACTAAAAAATCCTCGTATTTGCTTCTCAGTCTGAAGTGTGGGCATTTCCTGAATTACCTCGATCTTGATAGGGTCAACTTCAGTGCCTCTTTCACTCACCAAGAAACCTAACAACTTTCCTACTATTGCCTTGAATACACACTTCTAAGGATTCAACTTTAGTTGATACTTCTTGATTCTTTTAAAGAATCGCTTTAGTGCAGGGATATGCCCTTGCCAATCTTTTGACTTTACTATCATATCGTCCACATAAACTTCCACATCTTTGTTCACCATGTTATATAATATGGCCATAGCTGCTCTTTGATAAGTTGCCCTAGTGTTCTTCAGTCCAAAAGGCATCACTTTGTAACAATAGGTTCCCCACGGAGTGGTGAAGGCTGTCTTCTCTTGATCCTCTAGATGCATGCTTATTTGGTTGTATCTCGAGAATCCATCCATAAATGATAACAAGGCATGCCTCGCAGTGTTGTCCACCAATACATCAATGTGAGGTAATGTGAAGTCATCTTTAGGGCTTACCTTGTTAAGATCTCAAAAATCCACATACATTCGCACCTTACCATCTTTCTTCGGCACTATTACAATGTTGGCCAGCCATTGGGGGTACTTAACCACTTGTAGAAATCCTGCATTCCACTGTGTCATAACTTCTTCTCTGATCTTCTCACTCCATTCTGGTTGCATTCTTTGGAGCTTCTGCTTTACCGGCTTTACCCCAGGATAGGTCGCCAATCATTGTTGCACGATGTCGAGATTGATACTAGGAAAATCCTCATAAAACCAAGCAAAGACCTCGACAAATTCCTTCAGAAGACTAATTATCTATTCTGCTTCTTCATCGTCAAGGGTAGCGCTAATTTTTACCTCTTGAAGGCATTGGTCAGTTCCTAGATTAATAACCCAAGTATCCTCACGGATAGGTTGGGCTTCTTTGGTTTGCATTGTTTTATTAACTCTTGATATTTTTTAAGATCATTATCAAAAAAGGAGGCAAATCATACTTGGAATCATAAATTTCATTCATGAAAGAAGGAGTAACAGACTTGACATACAAGGACTCTGGACTCTCCGTAAGAGGGGAGGCTAACACAAAATCGTAAACAACTGACTTGACTACAGACTTGACAATTGACTTGGCGACTGACTTAATGCTTTTGTCAGTGGTATTCAGGGTGGTTGACTCAGTAGCATGAGTAAACTTAAAGTTTTCTCCAATGTTTGTCCAGTTTAGGAGCTGTTTGATGGCTCGATGGATGAGGAGGTGTGTCAAAAGGCCTTCTTCTCCTTCTGAAAAAGGTACTGCTATTTCTTCAATGGTGCAATGGTTCTTCTGGATAGGTATCTACTTCTTTACAAATACCAGCTGATCAACCTCGTGCTCTCGGAAGCCGAACTTCTTGAGGGGTGAAGATTGGTGGAGACTGCTTAGTCCTCTTTCTATAAAGTTCATCCTTTCAGGCCTGTTGAGGGATGCCATCCCAGTGCCTTGGTCACATCTTGACCACCTTCACAGACCTTCCCGTTGCAATTGATTCGGTCACAATACATGCAAACCATCATTCTTTATGATCTTCTTTGCTTTACTATGCACTTCTTCCTCTGAAAGGATGAGGCTTGAACTCATGTAACTCTCAGGCTCTAGGTTCTTATAGGAGGGAGCAAATGTAGCTTTTCAAATCAATGGGAAGTGGTAAACTCCAGGTGAGCCTTATCTTCTTTTTCAACTCTCTTTTCAGGAGGACTCGAGGACTAGGCGTCTCCTTTGATCGGATTAATGTTGTAGGGTTACCAAAGGAAGATCCATTCTCAATCAGTGTAATTTCTGCTATCCTGGTGATGCAACTGTCTTGATCACTTTCATTGACTAGCATTTGTTGTTGTTCCACTTCATGAGTCACCCAATCGAACTCGTCTTGAAAAAATACTTCAAATCTTGCTTGCATCTTTGTGGCGGTTTCATCAAACCATGGATCCACATTTTCATAGAAAGGGAAATCCTCTCCTTGTCTTACAAAATACCCATTGAGAGTAGGGTAGTAAAAGATGGAGATCTTCCTAGTCATCCTCAGCACTTTTTGACCCTTGGTGATCAGAGTGTACCCGAGACCACTCATCCGTTTGTTTACTGCCAAACTAGGCTGCTTTGGAACTCCTTGATGATATTTTCCTCGCCCCATACTAGGAAAATATTGCATATTCTTCATCATCTGATTCACTGGCAGCTCCAAATGGCCTCATAGTTAGCTGGGATTTCCTCCTTGGGAACTTTAGCAATGGGTGCACAAGTTGTTTTTAATTCAAAACCACTTAGTTGAACTTCCTAGTCTTGTTCTTCTCCATTTTCAATATTGGCTAAGGCATTAACCACCTCAGAATCTCTGGCTACTGTAATTACCTTTTCTTCATGAACGAACTTCATCTTTTGATGGAGGCTAGAGGACATTGCCTTCGCATGACATAACCAAGGCCTTCCCAAGAGCATGTTGAAAGATATCAGTATATCAATGACTTGGAAATCAATATTAAACTTCACCGGGCCAATCTTTACAATAAGGGTGAGGATGCCAAGGATTTTTCTCTTGGTATTGTCATATGCCCATATGGTTTGGGTAGTCATCCTCATTTCTTCCAAGTTGATGCCAATACTCTTTGCTGATCCTAAGGGCAGAACATTCAAGGTAGACCCGTTGTCAGTGAGAACCTGGGGAACCACCTTTACAAGACATTCTACAATAATGTGGAGAGCTTTGTTGTACTGGGCTCCTTTGGGGAGCTTTGAATTTGAGAATATCAAGGATTGTATCGCATATGTTGCCCCTACTATGTATGCGAGATGTGTTGGTTTTATCTCAATCGACACCTGCACATTGGTGAGAGACTTTAAGACTGCTTCACGATGTGTGGGGGAGGCCATCAGCAATCCCCGTATTGAGATATTAGCCTGAGACTTCTTGAGTTGAGCTAGGACTGGATTCTCTGGTTCTCTTTTCAAACCACTAGTTCTGGCCTAAGTAGCCTTTGACTGTTCTACTGCTAAGCCTTGCCCTTGTAGTCTTTTCTACTCTGAGTCTCCATCATACTAATGGGTTTCTTTATGATGATCTCTGTGGCATAGCAATCTTCATCATCGCTATTTATTATGGTGATTATCCCTATCATGGGATTAGCCTCTTCTTCTGATTCTCCCCCCTGCTTGGGGTGGGAAGACAAGGTCCTCCACAAATATCCATAGCCCTGGCACACAACTATTGGAATGTAGCATCTACTACCTCTATGAATGTGTCGTCTGACCCTATTTCCTCCAGACCATTCAACTGCTCACGATAGTAACAATCACCAATAGTCACTTCACCCAGCATGTTGTCAATTTCTTCTCTTTTCCTCAATGTGTGTGAGTACACTTCACACAATGTTTCTTCCATCTCTAATGCAGATTCCCGTTCGTCCATATAAACTTGCGTCGGCTCTCCAAATTCCTCATCATTTTCTAAATCTGATGTAGAATCATCTCCTCCCATGCAGAGGGAAGGCTCAATGCCACCTGTCAGATCAGCTATTAGCTCATCAACATAGATAGTATAGACTAAGAATCATGTCTGGTGATCTAGTGAGTAATATTCTGACTCATCATCATTATCATTGTACCAAGGCCTCGGTAGTCATCCTAGTTCGAATACTCATCATCCTCTTGAGAATCAGAGTCATCTCCTTCATTCTCTTCTTCACTAGTTTCCCCCTTTCTTGATTCTTCATCTGATTCATCCTCTTCTGTGTCACTTCCTATGTGGATTAGGGAGGTGTACTCTTTAATTTGTTCCCCTATAGCCAATGAGGTTACTGCTCTGAGAAGATCATCTATAATCCCTTCAATCACCTCTGGATTGTCCTTTGAAGATATAGTGGGCTGAATTAGGGAAGTGGGATCACCATCCTAGTTTTCTCCTAATGCATTCACTGACCTATTGATGAAGCCAAATTTGGGGAGTTTGAAAGTGCAAGTACATCCTTCCAATCGTACTAGTCCGTCCATCATTCTTTTGGGTTATATACCAAACCTTGAGAACGGGATTGGCGTGAGCGTGATGAGGGATACTTAGCGAGATGGTATGAAGATGAGGTAATGTGAGAGGTAGAATATAAAGATTGGGGGTGATAGGATGAGGAAATTCCTTCTCCTTAATGGTGGGGTGAAGGCTGATTATATGGCAGAGGTTGGTAATATGGTGAAGGTGGGAGATATGGTGGAGGTTGGTAATATGGTAAGATGGATTCTTCTATTGATGAGGAAGGATGAACAGTGGGAGTCCGATCTTTTGATTCTTCTTCTGATGATTCTCTTCTTTTGGGAGTCCTTATGGCTTTAGCCCTTTGATTCATAATTTTCCTATAAGCGTTGGCATTCATGTGATTCTTCTGAGCTCTGGGCGCAATTAGTTGAGTGGGAACAATCTCTGTGGCTTCTTCATCTAGATTGTTCACATGATCGGGGAGTGGATTGGTGTTGATATTAGGAAGTTGCTTCACCTTAACTTCAATATTCCCCTTGTCTACAAAGTCTTGAATTGCATGTAGGAGACCTATGCATCTTTCAGTGTTGTGCCCCTTCTGAGTGTGGTAAGCACAATATTCATGGTCTTTGTACAAGGTTGGAGGAGGGTTGCTGGTCACTCTTGGAGCCACTATCCCTAGCAATCCTTATTTCTTTAACTTCTCATATACTGCTATCACGGGCAATCTCAAATCAGAAACCTGCCTTCTTGGATGAGGGACCTTCTGGGAGGGTGCATCTGCGTATATCACAAATGGTTGTGAAGACCAGTGATAGAAGAAACTGACTATTGGACCTACTACCACATTGGTCTCGGGACTCTTTCCCCGTCTAACTCTAGTGATTTTGCTTGCATCTTGGGATGATCCTTAATACTGAGCCTCTTTCATAATTCTATTTTCCACATGTGTATCGGTGGCTATCACGGCATCAAAGGTCTATAAATGTAAGTAGTAGAAGACCCCATAATAAGGTTTTGACAAGTTCTCAATTGACATCTCCACCTGCTCTGCTTCCAAAGGCTAGTCTGCCATTTTGGTGGCCTTATCCCTAAACCTCATCAAGAAGGAGATGAATCCTTCTCTAGGCTGCTATCTCAAAGTTTCAAGCTCTCGACGTTTCATATCTACCTCGGTATTTTATGAGTATTGCTTGGTAAAGGCTTTCACCACTGTTGTCCAATTCTGAGTATGGGATGACTCCAACTGGGTGAGCCACCTTATGTTGGTCCTGATAGGGTTAACATAAAGGCTTGCCCCATCTAGTTGTCTGCAAGTTGCCATGACTTGGCGATGCTAAGAAAGACCTTGAGATAAGTCTTGGGATCTCCTGACCCATCAAACCTGTCGGTCTACCAGTTGAATTTCTCGAGAATCCTTGCCCTGGAAAAGAAACTTATTTCAACTAAATCCATTGTTTATCTTTCCAAAACTTTCCCTACTCAGAGCATAAATTCCAATTTTTCTAATAGCTCCCTAAATTTTCTTTCTCTCTCCTTTTCTAGTGGTTCCATTCGGACGTGCACTACAAATTCCTCTTCCTCATCTTTAATCACTACCCTAGGAGGAGGGACCCTGGAATAGGCCCCTCGTTGACCATTTGGACAGGTAGGTGAGACTCCTCTCTGACCAGTTGGCCTAACTTGTTTTGGTTCTCCTAAGTCAACTCAGGAAGAGTTTTCGTGATGACTCGTAGTCCACTCTAATCCAACTCTCTAGTAGCTTGTGTTGGTTCAACCCTGGGAGAGTTCTGAAGTGCATGCAATATCTGTGCTATTCCTCTCTTGGCTTCAGCATTTCTATATGCAAGGTCTCCATGGGACGGACCCATGCTTATTGAGGTAATTCAGAATTATGTGGGTTCATACTAACTGGGCTATGATCACCTAGTAGTAGACAATCTCGAAGAGACAATGGAGGTGACACTAGACTTAGGCAAGTCAACCGATTACCCTGACGTGTCCAAATAGACAATAAAGAGTACTTGAGGTGTGGAATTGTGCCTGAACCAAAAGTGGCTTATTTTAGGATTCTTGAATTTCCAACTCCTTATTCACACACTCACTAGATTAACAACCAATAATCCATCTAAAGTTAATCCACTTAATGATAGGGAATGGATAGGGGTTGATGCCCCTAGTCCACTCAATGTCATAAGCGAGAGATTTATAAAAATAGCTTATCGAGAATATTCCCATAAGACATTCTATATAATAAAGTCATGCTTTCCTTGCTCTCTTTTCCACTAGGTGTCCTTTCTCCTGATCTTCTTGGGACTTCTTTGGACTTTACGTGACTTTGATGGGATTGCCCATGAGTCACGTAATTAGGAGGGACACCTTTTATTCGAAACCTACTTAGGAAAGCAATTCTTTATGACGAGAGTATAATGTAGGAAAATTCTTTTTCAAGACTGCAAACAAATTCTACAGATCAGCTTATGGCGTTCCTAGTATTCTCCATCTATTTTCTACATGATGCGAGCATGCGGTTGATGCAATAGGACTGACAAGGCTTCCTTGACAAGATCAAGCGGGTGACTTCCTTGCCCATCACTCGTGACTACAAACAAGGTTAAACAACTAGCCACGGGGTGGTGGAATCGTGAGTGATTGTGTGCAAAAATGTAATGCGGGAATATCATTATTTGATCTTAGAATGTCATAAAGTGCGTGGACCTCCCCGAGGGTGCTGGCACAATTATGAACATCCTTACCGTTTAATAATACCCCACACTCTTGTACAAGAAGCGGATACCATTTGCTCTCAGAGTGCTCTCCATGACATACATTGATCACCCTGAGGGTGCGGGCATGACAGGGAGTCCCTCATCAAATGATTTCACTTTGAGCACGATGCATGATGTGGTTAGCAAATACAATTACAAACATGGGGTTATCCAAACATGTTTTCAAACAAATGTGGTGGAAAATGTTCTTGTATTTAGTGGTAGAATCTAGTGTTGGAAGCTTGACAATTGTCAGTGGAGTCGCTACTGTGAGGGTTGCGGCCGGAAGATGCGTATGCGTTCCTCTTATGTGGGGAGGGAAAAGGCTTGCATTGATTCCATCCTCTCTCCTCTCTTTCTCTTTCATGAGGGAGTGGTGTGTCATGTGTACTTACCCTTTGGGACCCGCACCACTGTATCGCAGCTTGACGATATGTGGAGGCCTATTTCACAAGAGTGTAAAATTTGTTATTTGAGACGGGAGTTTGATGATGGTCCAATATGGGGATCGGGATTATACAAATGAGGGTTTGGAGTTGCCACCTAGGGTTATAAGCCTAGGACCTGGGGGTGGGCCTAATTCTTGAAAAAAGGGCCCAAAATTTGGTCTAGTCCAAAGATTTAGGGTAAGTGTCAGGTTACAGTATTAAGAAGGTGTTAGGCACCTGCTCGCATGGGTGGGGTTTGGGCACTCAAGGCAAGGCATGGGTGCTTGGATGGGTGGGGTTTGGGCACTCAAGGAAAGGCATGGGTGCTCGCATGGGCATGGTTTGGGCACTCAAGGCAAGGCATGGGTGTTCGCATTGGTAGGGTTTGGGCACTTAAAGTGCAATTTCTGGGAATGATTGCGAGAGATTTGATGGTCTGATTTTGACATACCATATATCGTTGAAATCGTAATTCTGAGTACTATACATCTGTGCAATCTCTTTGACCAAATTCTTTCATATATGAAATGTCACAATTATACCCTTCTTTTCTCTCGCATGGGTTTTCTGGGACTGACGAAAGCATCAAGGTAGTCGTTGACTCTATTGTAAAATCTATTGTTGATTCTTCTGTTTATGATTATGTGTCTGTTTCCCCTCTTAAGGAAAGTCCAGAGTCCACGTATGTCGATTTTGATACTCATTTTATGAATGAAATTTCTGATTCTGAGTACGACTTGCATCCTTTTTCTTATGATGATCTTAATAAATATCATGATCTAATAAAACAATGCAAACAAAAGAAAGCCCAACCCATCCGTGAGGATATTCAGGTTTTTAATTTGGGAACCGACCAATGCCCTCCAGAGGTAAAAATTAGTACTACCATGGATGATGACGAAGTAGAGTAAATGATCAGTCTTCTGAAGGAGTTCACTGAAGCCTTTGCCTAGTCTTATGACGGTATGCCTAGGATAGACCCCAATATTGTGCAACATCGTTTGCCAACCTAACCCAGGGCAAAACCTGTTAAGCAAAAAGTCAAAAGAATGCATCTAAAATGGAGTGAAAGATCAGAGAAGAAGTCATGAAACAGTGGAATGCAGGGTTTCTATAAGTGGTAGAGTACCCCCCAATAGCTGGCCAACATAGTATCGGTGCCAAATAAAGATGGCAGGGTATGAATGTGCGTAGATTTTTGAGATCTTAACAAAGTGAGTCCAAAATATGATTTCTCACTACCTCACATTGATGTGTTGGTCGACAACACAGCAGGGCATGCTTTGCTGTCATTCATGGATGGATTCTCGGGATACAATCAAGTGAGCATACATCCAGAGGATCGTGAAAAGACCACCTTCACCACTCTATAGGGAACTTATTGCTACAAGGTGATGCCCTTTGGACTGAAGAACGCTGGGGTAACTTATCAAAGAGCACCTACAGCCATACTACTGAAATGATGAATAAGGATGTGGAAGTCTATGTGGATGACATGATAGTGAAATCAAGGGATCAATAGGGGTATATTCCTGAACTAAGGCGGTTCTTTGAAAGAATCCAAAAGTATTAGCTGAAGTTGAATCCTTAGAAGTGTGTATTCAGGGCAACAACAGAAAATTTGTTAGGGTTCTTGGTGAGTGAAAGGGGCATCGAAGTCGACCTTATCAAAATCAAGGCAATTCAGGAGATGCCTACACCTCAGAATGAGAAGAAAATACGGGGATTCGTGGGTCATATTCAATATATCAGTAGGTTCATAGCTCAACTAACTATGATTTGTGAGCCAATCTTCAAGTTGCTAAAGAAGGATCAGCCCGTAGAATAGAATGACCAATGCCTACAAGCTTTTGATAAGATAAAGGATATCTTATGAACCCACCAGTATTGACACCACCAATGGAAGGAGAACCACTGTAGTTATACTTATCAGTGGGAGAATATTCCATTGGATCATTGCTAGCAAAAGAGAAAATAGAGAAGGGGGAAGAGCATGCCATATACTACCTCAACAAGAAGTTCTTGGAATATAAGACACAGTACACATCCTTGGAAAAAAGTTGTGCTGCACTGATTTGGGCAACAAAAAGGCTACGACACTATAGGATATCTTATCCAGTATATTTGATCTCAAGGATGGATCCAATTAAATACCGCTTTAAGAAACCAGCTCTAATAGGAATGATGGCTCAATGGCTACTATTGCTTTTAGAGTTTGAAATCACCTATGTTGCTCAAAAGTCTATCAAGGGGCAAGCTATAGCCGATCATTTGGCTACCCACCCCATAGAAGATGGAAGAGCCTTAGATGATGCCTTTTCGGATGAAGATATCATAGCAATAGAAGAAGAAGACACAACTAATGAATGTCAGTTATTCTTTGATGGAGCAGCTAACCAAAAGGGGTGTGGCGTAGGAATATTGCTTGTTACCTCAGACGACCTTTACTTGCCTTCATCATTTTTCCTTGATTTTCCCCCGCACCAAAAATATCACTAAATATGAAGCTTTTGCATTGGGACTAAAAAATTGGGGTAAAAAGGATCAAGGTGTATGGTGATTCATCTATTGTCATCTATTAGATGCATGAAAAGTGGAAGACCAGAGATGAGAAATTGAAACCGTATCAAGAACATCTAGAAGAGGTGATTGGACACTTTGAGAAAATCTCATTTGAATACTTCAAAAGAGATAACAATTGGTTTTCCAATGCCCTTGTAACCTTGGCATCCATAGTAGAATGCAACCTTATAGCCAAAATTTGACCATTCTTAGTGGAACAAATAAACAAACCCATTTACCAGAATATGGTGAACTCTCTCACCATAGATGGTCGGTCTTGGTTTGCTTACATAGCAGACTTCAGCAGGGAAAGGAAGTATCCGGTTGAAGCCACAGATAGAGAAAATAAACTTCTAAGGAGATATGCCACCCATTTTGTTCTTCAAGGGGACTTGTTGTACAAGAGATCCTATGATGGAATACAATTGCTGTGTGCAGATGAAGAGTAAGCTACAACAGTCATGGAGAAAATTCATCAAGGCATTTGTGTACCCCATATGAATGCCAAGATGCTAGCTAAGAAGATTCTCAAGCTGGCATACTATTGGAACACATTGGAAGCAGATTATGTTAGCTTTGTCAAGAGATTCCACAAATGTCAGATATTTGCTGATATTGTACACATCCCACTAACAAAATTGCACTCATTCAATTCTTCTTGGCCATTATCTACTTGGGGCATTGACATCCAATGGTTATGAGTTCATATTGGTAACCATTGATTATCTCACCAAGTAGGTAGAAGCTCAATCATATGCAGTCCTCACATCTTTTAAGGTGGCAAAATTTATCTAAGAAAACATCATTTACCGATATGGAGTGCCACAAGAGCTGATATTAGATCAAGGATCCCATTTCTGGGGCAAAATTGACAAGATCTGCAAAAAGTTTGCTATCAAAAGGCACCGCTCTAACATTTACATGCCACAGAACAATGGGATAGTAGAAGCAGCTAAAAAGAACATCAAGATCACCCTACAAAATATGGTTGAAACACAAAAGGATTGGGCAGATAAGTTGCCACTTGCTTTATGGGCATGTCGGACTTCTGTATGATCCTTGACAGGGGCAACTCCTTTTTCCCTAGTGTATGGGGTTGAGGCGGTCCTACCTATGGAAATTCTAGTACCATCCCTAAGGGTGCTTCTGGATCAACATGGAACAACTCAAGAGATATTATATCTAAAAGGGTGAATAGCTCGAACAACGCTTGACCTAATTCCTCTCAAGGGATACTTAGGTAACTTGATATGTGAAAGTGCGGTTTCAACAATTTCAAGGTAATAATTGGTTCCTAGATTAATAATCAAGGTATCTAAAAGTTCATCATAGCTTGTGTCCCCTAAGAATCACCATTTGGTATACAAGGCCATTAGGTATCTGTCATCCACCTATGGTCCTCCAAATTCTTATCCAGAATTCCATCCTCTAAAAGTCACCAGCCAACACTAGTAAATCAAGGCCAGTTCATTCCCCACCCTTGATTAGTCAAAAAAAAAAAAAAAAGAGAGAGAAAAAAAGATACTTTGATGCAGCAGTGGTAAAGGTTTGGTTGTGTCAATAGCTAATGAGTAATGTTTTGAAAAATAACATTTCCTCTTTGTTTGTGATGCTTACAGAAAAGGTTATGGACTCTTTGGATGAGATATTAAGAAAATGGACCTTAGACATAAACATTATGGAATCAAGACTATTAGAACCTATGAGTATGTCAAAGCTCAATCGGATCAGGTATGTAGAACTACATCACAGTCTTCCCCGACAAGTGCCTCAACATTGGGATACTGACCTTCACGTATTTTGGTTTGAGTTAGTTGAGATTTACCCAATCCTCGAAGAACTCTGAGTTTGTATGTGATGAGGCAAAATATGTCCAGACCCTCAATGCTATCGAAGCACTTATGCAGACCTGAACATATGCTTGAGCCTCACCTCAGACTCTCCTTAGATCGACCTGCCACCTCGGTATCCCCTTAGGCCGAGCTACACCTCGGCCTCTCCTCAGATCGACCTGCTACCTCAGTCTCTCCTTAGACCAACCTACCACCTCTATCTCCCCTTAGACTGAGCCTTACTTTAGTCTCTCCTTAGGTCGACCTGGCACCTCAGTTTGGTTCCTGGCTGACCTATCACCTCTGCCTCACATCAGGCCGACCAGTCACCTCAGCTCGACATAGTCAAGTAAGGCATCGAGGAACGTGCATATGTCCACTCCTGCATTTGAGGGACGTGATCCCTAATTATAGGAGCAAGACTCAGGTCGCTACACGTCATCAGAAGCATCCACCCTTCTCACGACTTGCACCTTTGAGATCAAAGAGGAATATTCTCAGAATATACCCTAGGATCCAGAATATTCCTAGAATCAGAGAGCAATTCCTCTCAGAGACTCTATGCCTAACAGGACTCTCCATAAACGTCTTCCTTCCCCTCTCCATCAGTAGCTTATAAATACCAAGGTAAGCCTCCCTCATGGGGGATCGATCATTTCTTTACTGAAAACTCTCTTGAATATCTACTATGGAAAGATCTGACTTAGGTATTGGTGAGTCCCCTACTGGGTCAGCTTGGCTCTCCCCTATCTTCTTTTTTATGCAGATCCATTGGAGCATCAGGAGCTACAAGGAAGATCGGTTGGTCAATTTTTACCAAATTAGTATGCTATCTCCACCTAAGGGCATATTAATTCAACTATCTATGAAGAAAGATTACTCAGAGGAAATTCAAGACTTCTTTGGATAGAAAAAGGAGGAAATAAAGTAGTTCATATAGATATGTGAATATTGACATTTTAAAGGTGGCCAGAATATTCACACGGCATCTATCCTTAGGAGGAATCCATCATCGAAGATCACATGATGCTTATATACTTTGTAGATAACTCACTATGTTCTCCGAACTCTCGGACATGGTGCACCAATTGTTCTGATAAAAATGGTAAGGCAAATGAAGGAAGTAGGTGATATAATCCCCACGGTCCTTGCAGAGACATTTAATGGATTTGATGACATGAACCATAGCTACAGACTTGGAATTGATCATTATCAAGGAAGTCTTGTTATCTTCCAACTTTGGCTACTTGATAAACTGAAATTGACCAGGCCGTCAAATGGATGCCAATTTGGAGTTCTATACTACCAAGATAAGAGGAAAGTATTAGAATCCAAGCTCATTATTGATTGGAAGGAGTACCCACAAGGAAGAACTGCACGAGATATTGCATAGAGATGCCCAGGGTGTTCACAAGATGATTTTATAATAAAGAGCCTCGGATGCAACTATGTAAAGTTGATGGGTTTGACTCACACATCTTTTTACTTGCCCATATACATCAGCCAACAGTATGGACTGGAAGCAGAGGACCCAGAGGAGTTGGCAAATTTCTACCCACCCCAAGAATTGTCTCCCCACATTATTGCCCACCTATCATGTCTTTGGTAGGAAAGCTATTTTTATTCTATGTACTTCACTTGGTACTAAAGTGAGGTGAAATTTGAATTTTTTATGTCATTCCAACTATTGTAATGAAGACTTGAGTTGTGGAATTAATCATGGCATAAAATTCTAATTCATGAACCAAGGAGATTTTCTTTATGCTAAAGATAGATTTCCATTCCAAAAATAAAATTCCGAGCCTGGCAATAAAAAAAGTAAAAAAAAAAAAACAAATGATGAATGAACATAGGGAGGGAAAAAGAAAAAAAATATATGCTTGTGTTTGCAGGAACAATAAGAATAGGTCTCTAAGAATCAGTGTCCTGATCAGAGCCATACTCGGGGTCATCCACAGGGAACATCGAGGAATCATCAGGTGATGGTCCACAAATCTGCCATCCTCCTGGTAAGATTCAGAATCTGAGTGTCTCGCTGGGCAATCTCTTCTTCTTAAGAGCTAACTTGTATCCTCAAAGAAGATGATGTCTTGAGGAGCACTACGTCACAAAGGACCTAGTGCATTCACCTAATATCAATGTAGGCCTCCGGAGACACCTGATAATGACCATGTGTGAGGGTAGCGGCCGAATAAAGGACCTTTTTTCCCCTTTTCATGGGAGGGGAAAAATACTTTTTATGTATTCGGCCCTCTCTCCTCTCTTTCTCTTTCTTGGGGAGGGTGTGTCATGTGTGCTTATTCGTGGGCCCCACATAGTCGTACCATTGCTTGGAGATACGTGGAGGATTATTTGATAGGATTGTAGGGATCGTCATTGAGATGGGTATATAATGATGGTCCAATACGGGGGATTAGGATCATGCAAAAGGGTTTGGAGTCACCACCTAGGATTATGGGCCTAGGACACGGGGGTGGGCCCAATTCCTAAGAAAAACGCCCAAAAGTTGGTTTGGTTTAGAGATTTAGGGTACGTGTCAGGTTGTAGAATTGAGAAGGTGTTAGGCACCAAATCTTCCCGGTTCAACTGGTCTTCCTACTAGATGCTTGAGAGCGAACATTTTCCATAACTATTCCTATTATGCAAGTATGGCTAGGTTATCACACATATATACATTGATTAAATTTAAATAAATATATACACTAAAACAAGGTCAATTTAAAGTCTACATTATGCTAATTCTGTTGAGAAATTATACTTGAGCTTATCCCCTGTTTTGGGTCAAGGGGGGTGGACCCCCTAGTTGATTTTGGTAATTACTTTCTTATAGTTTCTCCCGGCTCAGTGGAAGACAGTCTTGACCTCCAACTTTCTTTCTTGAGAGATGCTGATTGTGATAATATTCAGACAGAGTTCCGGCTAGGAACGGTTACTTTCAGGTTTGAATTCTGGCAGAGCTTTGGCTAGGAAAGATTACTTCCACGCTTAGGCTAAGGTGTCACTTCGGCAGAGCTTTTACTAGGGATGGGCTACTTACGAATTTTGGCTGAGGTGGTACTCCAACAGAGCTTCCGCTAGGGATGAGCTACTTTTGAATTTTGGCTGAGGTGGCACTGTGGCAAAGCTTCTGCTAGGAATAGGATATGGGAGGCCTAGGCTAAGGTGGCACTCCAGTAGAGCATCCTCTAGGAATAGGCTATGGGAGGGCTAGGCTAAGGCTTGAAGAAATTTGAATGATTGAAGAACTTCGAAGGCCTAAAGAACACTTCGATGATTTGAAGAAAACTTTGAATCTATGAAGATCGCTTCGAAGGCTTGAGGAACATTAAGGGGGGACAAAGGCAAGGTTTCTCCTATAAAAAAATGCTCACTCAAAATTTCGGATGATTGAAGAACTTCGAAGGCCCGAAGAACACTTTGAATCTTATAAAGATCTCTCATAAGACTTAAAGAACCTCAAAGGGGGAGGGGAGGAAAGAGGGCATAGCTTCTCTACAAGGGGTGCTCATTAGGAGGCTTGAGTGTAAAAACTAAAGGAGGGGTTATTTATAGATTTTTTGGGCCAATGGGAGGGGACATGGATTTCCTTGGCTAATGGGGTAAAAAAGTGGATTTTCTTAGCCAATGGGATAAAAAGTAAATTTTTGGGCCAATGGGGTGAAAGGTAAATTTTTTTGGCCAACGAGGTGAAAAGATGCTTTCTTAGGCCAATGAGGTGAAAAGATGCTTTTTTTAACCAATAGTGTGGAAAGATACTTTTTTGGGCCAATGGGAGGCCACGGTGTAGGGTACGCTAGTGGGGCAGTGCGGAGTACACAAGAGGGTGAAGAGGGAATCTCTTCTAAAATTCAGTCATCGGAGTGAGGATTTTGATCATTGGTGGTGGTGTACGGGTGAGCGTAGAGGCGCACAGGGGGCTGATGGGGGTGCACAAGGCTGGGGCATACGAGGTAGGGTAGGAGTGTACAAGGGTTGACAGAGGCACGTGGGATAGGGTAGGGGCACAAGAGGTAGGGCAGGGGTGTGCGAGGCAGGGCAAGGGCAAGTGAATTAGGGTGGGGGTGCACGAGGCGGTGTAGGGGTCATTGAGGCGGGGTAGGGGTGCACGAGGCAGGGTAGGGGCATGCAAATTGAGGGTGAGTGTAAGGTAAGGCAAGAGTGCATGCGGGGTAGGACAGGGGTGCATACAAGGCAAGGCAAGGGTGTGCGCAAAGTAGGGTAGGGGTGCATGTAAGGTAGGGCAGCGGTGGTGCACTTGGGGTGCGTGAGGTTGGTGCACACGGGTGCCTATGGGAAGCTATGGGTGCTTGTGTAGGCGGGGTTTGGGCACTCATAGCAAGGTGTGAGTGCTTGCATAAGCGAGGTTTAAGTGCTTATGGTAAGGTGTGGGTGCTTGCATGGGTGGGGTTTGGGTGCTTAAGGTTTAATTTCTAAGAATGATTGCGGGAGATCAAATAGTCTGATTTTGACACACAATATATCGTTGGAATCATGATTCCAAGTACTATCCATCTGTACAGTTGCTTTGGACGGGATTCCTTTATATGTGAGAATTCATAATTGGACCCCTCTTTTCTCTTGCACAGGACTTTTGGGATTTTTGGGTGAGTATGAAATGCTTCCGGGTTGGATCACCTTTGTCAATTGTCATCTCTGTCGATCGTAAGTGGGAAGTCACATTCATGATCTGTAAGTCATCATTGCCGAGGGAGTGTGACAAAATTGGGTGTCTACCGACTGCCCCTCTTTGGCCAAGGCCTATGCCAACAACTAAAGGGAAAAGAAAAGAAAGACCACATTTTGTCACTCAGAGCATGTACTACCATCATCTTACTCATCAATGACAGAGTGGAAAATGCAACAGGTAATATCTCTTAACTACTTTAAATTTTAGGATCTTACTTGGTCCGTCAATTGCAGGAAAGAAATTTGAACCCTTTCGATCTTGTTAGAAGATGTTGAACCATTGTTTAATGAGATCAACCCCTCTCTACAGAAGATGTTAGTGCCTGAAATTTGACTTTCCTAGGCTGGGCTTCCTTGTTCCAGTCTATGGAATTGACCAATGAGATTGGGCCACTTGGGGCCGATTCAATGAGATTGGGCCCCCTTGGGCCGGTTTAATGAAATTGGGCCACTTGGAGCCGATTCAATGAGATTCTTTCTTTCTTGATTTTTGTCTTTTGACCTTTGATTTGGGTTCTTGAATTTGTATCTTTGAATTGGAATCTTTGATTTGCCTTTAATTTGGATTTGATTTGAATTTTTCCTTTCACATGAATTTGATTTGTATTTGATTTGCATTTTACCTTTCACATGAATCTGATTTGAATGTGACATGAATTTGATTTGCATTTGATTTGAATTTTGCCTTTCACATGAATTTGATTTGAATGTGACATGAATTTGATTTGAATTTGATTTAAATTTTTCCTTTCACATGAATTTGATTTGCATTTGAATTTCGCCTTACATGAATTTGATTGCATTCGATTTTTCACATTAATTTGATTTGAATTTGATTTGCATTTTCTAATATGTGGTAAGAATCTTTGAGTTACACCTTGGAATTGGAATCTTAAAGCTTTTTTTTAAATCCAAATTTTGAACCATAGAATGGTCCCCCCCCCCCCC
>NC_056562.1:8917953-8918054 GCF_013358625.1 Macadamia integrifolia | reverse complement strand
AGTTTTACCCCAGAAATGGGATCCTTGATCTAATACCAGCTCTTGGGGTACTCTATATCTGCAAATGATATTTTCTTGGATGAATTTTGCCATCATAGAAG
>NC_056562.1:8906835-8916759 GCF_013358625.1 Macadamia integrifolia | reverse complement strand
TTTTTTTTTTTTTTTCGATTTTCTACTTTGATTTATTCCAGTGAATTGCTCTCTCAACGAAAAATCTTAAATTTTTTGTTGAAATTTTGGTGAAAGCATTCTTCGTTTTCAAAATTTGAGTCTTTGTTTGGCAGTTTGATTTGCTAGAATTGTGCGAGTTTTTTTCGTCTATTTTGAATATTTTTGTAAGTTTTGGGTTTGATAATAGGTTAAACATCCAATTGTCCACGTGCATATGATATTTTGAGCTGAATTGCTAATCAGTTTGATCCATATAGATTTTCTATTGTCCTGTCCTACTCTGTAAAAGGAAATCTATCTTCCTTTTTAGAATTTTATTGATTTATGTTCTTTGTCCTGTATGTCTTTAAAAAAAAAAAAAAAGAAGAGGTGAAGGTTTCAGTAGTTGGAATGTCTCAATCGAAGATAGGAACGATGATAGAGACGACGTTATGAGAACTCAGATTGTTTTGTAGCTCAAACTAGGTCTTCCCTAGAAAAAAGAAGGTTTCTTTTGATCTTTCGAGGAGATGGAGAAGTGTTGGAGTTCGATTCACAGTGAATGCCACCAACTCGGCAGCATCCTTGTCGGATAAAATTTTTGATAAGACCTTCACAATCAAAATTTTTGTTGTTTCCACCGGAGAAGAGGAAGAGTCAATAGCTGTCCCTGAGCTTTCACTTGAGTCTATTTCGTAGATTTGAAAAACCTAGGTCATCCTTTCTTTCAGAGATTTCAAATTGAAATGAAGCTTTTGATAGGGGGATGGATAGGGTTTGGCAATAATAGTCCGTCAAAAGTAATTGCTTTTCTTTCTCTCTATCTTGGCCGTCTATATCACAAGAGATATGTGTCGAACGTCGATGATAGAATTGCATAATAAGAGAATTGAAGAAGATCTGGATCCGTGTTTAAGTATATTAATTTTACTTTTCCGATCCGTTAGTATCAGTAATTCATCTTGAGGCTTGCATCATTTGGTATCAGAGCTTTAGAGGAGAGAACTATGCTCCCAAAACAAGAAAGACATATGGGTGAGACATATTACATCTTCAATAACATATTTCTTGTGGTGAAGATGTTGCAACTTTGGTGACAAGTTGTTGGTTTGATTCTTGAAATTAATCGATTGAAAAAAACTTCACAATGTGGCCCGACAAAGGATGCTTCTGAGATAGATTCTTTGACTTCATCAAATGAAGTTAAGGTGATGAAAGACAATGTTTTAGATAACGATTTGTCATATATGTTGATTTAAATGAACCTCCAAAGTTCAACGAATATCCAGATGAAATGATGATAAATAAGGTAGTTTCAGAACACTTGAACCAATATTTTTTTAGATGATCAAAAATTATTTTACATGTATTATGGCGTAGTAGCATCACTTACATCAAGCAATTTCAATACCCTACACATTGACGAAGATGTACTTGATATTAATAATGTCTTCGAAATTGTGAGAGGAAAGAAAAATGGTATTTTCCACAATGTGAGCTTGATAATTATTGTTTCTGAAATTTCTTTGTGAATGAAACAACAAACTACTTGACTGAGATCATGAAATCCTACATTGACCTATATTTGAGGACATTGTATATGTAAACTTATTTTCATATTTTTGCTGAGAATGTAACGGATAAGACAGATGCATACGTTAGTATATACTATGATTCACTTCAAATTGATTAAAATATGGGAGTTACCAGAAATTCATATTTGAACTCATCATTTATTCGAGCCGTAAGCACTCCATTTAACATTACTGTCAAATCTGAAGTTACTTTGAAAATTCTAATATATTCAATTGGAGATACTTCAAATGAATTTTCTTAGTATCCACTTGATCTCGATGGACTATAAACACCATTGATCAGAACAAGAGTTCTTCGAACTCTTTTTCGACCTGGAGGGAATGATGTAGCCTATGTAAAGCACATGACCACTGAAATAAAGGTCCAACTTGATTGGCCCACACAACTATAGAGATTGACACGTATTTAAGCTAAAATTCACATGGCCCATGAAGTGCTCAAGCCCAAGACTAAGAACCAGTCCAAACAAAGCCAACTCTTAACTTTGACGAACTCAAGTCCAGCTCCAGTCAATTCTGGATCAATTTTGTGTGTTAAAGACCTTCTACCTCCGATAGTACTTGATGATGTGACAACCCTTTTCCCAAAGAGTCTCTTGGTCTAAGCTTCATTCATTACACCCCCCAAGAGTCTTTCTTGAAGAGTACAAAGAGGTTAGAAGTATCATTAAGATCAAGGGTTGGGACGTTGTAGTAAATATTAGGGTTTTCTTTATTTTCCTATAAAAGGCCACCTAAGAATAGAATGTAAAGAAGTGAATTTTGAGAGACCTTTTGAATGAAATTACTTAGTGCATTTTTCTTGAACTTTGAAAAGTTCATCTTTAAAATCTAGAAGAGTTTCTTTGAAACCTTGAAGAAGTTTCATTAAAACATTCCATTCTTTGTTGACCTTTTGTAGGCAAATAAAGAATATAATCAAATACAAATAAAAGTGAAGGGGCGGTAGCTAGATGCCATAGGGTTCTCATCTATTTTCCTCGGGCCTCACTCGTATTCTGTTGTCCAATACATCCCTTTATCCATCTCAGCACAAGGGTCATTGTTCCACATCGATCATTTATCCGACTAGGGCCATCACCATCCCTTTATCCCCCACCTTAGGGGCACTTGCCAGGGATATATCATTTATCCCATGACCAACTCTTTGTCCACAGGCCGATTGGAATGAATGCTTTAACAAACTGATGGATGTGATGCCTCTACGCGTGATATATATATATATATATATATAGTTGTAGGTCCATGAGTCTTTGTTTAGCAGACTTTGGAATAAGTCATTCCAACCTATACTGAGCAAGATATTGTCATTTTATTAAGGTAACTCCAAATTGAAAGTTGTACACTTTTTGTGCTCATGTTTGGGTGTGTTAATTTTACTCTCCTGATCCATTCATTTTAGCAACCCCATCTTGAGGCTTGATTCACTTCTTTAGCCTCATGACGACGTGGAGGGCTCAATCCCACCTTAGGATCATTGATTTTGGGTGAAGATTGAGTTGTTGGAGATCAATGGCTCAAAAGATAGGGATAATTAAAACCCTTGGCAAATCAAAATTGAGGATGTAACCTGATCTATCACATCTTAGGGATTTCTTGGGGGACCAAGAATGAACCTACACAGTTTCTAGGCTCTCAAGGGTCGGACATAACACTTGTTAGTGGTTGAATCCATAAGAATATAGAGTCCAGATTATGGAAAAACCCAGAACTCAACACTTAATGGGTTCTCTTACCCCCAATTTGCCTACGTCCACTCTCAACGTCCACTCTCAAGATCCCCATGAAGGTCCACAACAAGGCCATACTTTCTAGTGTAAGCATAGTTCGACAGGGGACTGTGACCTTTGCATCAATTTTTTTTTTCTTTTTATGCCAAGTAGGCTGCCATGTGAATGACAGTGACCTCCCCCATTCAAAAAACGGTAAGCTGAATTGGCATCTCTAGTAACCATGTGCGTGGCCCATTTTCAGAGAATCAGTGCAGTTTAGCCTATCCTAACCCAATGGAAAATGGGCCTAGAAAATCTGAGGCCCATACACTTCTTTAATGGGCTTTCATTATGATCTCACAATAATGCTCCCTAAAATGTTTCTGATCATGGTTAGTTATTAGTTATTATCAGAAGTGGTAGCTAATAATGGTGGTCTAGCTGCATTATGGATGTTTACCTAATTATTTTATTTTGTGTCTGGATCTTCCACTCTGGTTTAATTATGAAAGAACTATACAAACAGATGACCTAATAATTAAAGAGGTACATGAGGAGAAAATTGATGGATCTGATCAATCTGATGGTATTTATGACAACGTCTCTCTATCAAGAAAGTGTAACATGTGCTTCCACAGGTAAAGACCTTAGATTGAGACCTCTCATGTGCTTCCACAGATAACTGAGATCCATCTCCTTAGTGATTAAGATTATTACCTTAATTCTAATCATGTAATGTCTCCATTAAAATGGTTATGTAATACATCCCTTTATCCATCTCAGCACAAGGGTCATTGTTCCACATCGATCATTTATCCGACTAGGGCCATCACCATCCCTTTATCCCCCACCTTGGGGGCACTTTCCAGGGATATATCATTTATCCCATGACCAACTCTTTGTCCACAGGCCGATTGGAATGAATGCTTTAACAAACTGATGGATATGATGCCTCTACGCGTGATATATATATATATAGTTGTAGGTCCATGAGTCTTTGTTTAGCAGACTTTGGAATAAGTCATTCCAACCTATACTGAGCAAGATATTGTCATTTTATTAAGGTAACTCCAAATTGAAAGTTGTACACTTTTTGTGCTCATGTTTGGGTGTGTTAATTTTACTCTCCTGATCCATTCATTTTAGCAACCCCATCTTGAGGCTTGATTCACTTCTTTAGCCTCATGACGACGTGGAGGGCTCAATCCCACCTTAGGATCATTGATTTTGGGTGAAGATTGAGTTGTTGGAGATCAATGGCTCAAAAGATAGGGATAATTAAAACCCTTGGCAAATCAAAATTGAGGATGTAACCTGATCTATCACATCTTAGGGATTTCTTGGGGGACCAAGAATGAACCTACACAGTTTCTAGGCTCTCAAGGGTCGGACATAACACTTGTTAGTGGTTAAATCCATAAGATTATAGAGTCCAGATTATGGAAAAACCCAGAACTCAACACTTAATGGGTTCTCTTACCCCCAATTTGCCTACGTCCACTCTCAACGTCCACTCTCAAGATCCCCATGAAGGTCCACAACAAGGCCATACTTTCTAGTGTAAGCATAGTTCGACAGGGGACTGTGACCTTTGCATCAATTTTTTTTTTCTTTTTATGCCAAGTAGGTTGCCATGTGAATGACAGTGACCTCCCCCATTCAAAAAACGGTAAGCTGAATTGGCATCTCTAGTAACCATGTGCGTGGCCCATTTTCAGAGAATCAGTGCAGTCTAGCCTATCCTAACCCAATGGAAAATGGGCCTAGAAAATCTGAGGCCCATACACTTCTTTAATGGGCTTTCATTATGATCTCACAATAATGCTCCCTAAAATGTTTCTGATCATGGTTAGTTATTAGTTATTATCAGAAGTGGTAGCTAATAATGGTGGTCTAGCTGCAATAATGGTGGTCTAGCTGCATTATGGATGTTTACCTAATTATTTTATTTTGTGTCTGGATCTTCCACTCTGGTTTAATTATGAAAGAACTATACAAGCAGATGACCTAATAATTAAAGAGGTACATGAGGAGAAAATTGATGGATCTGATCAATCTGATGGTATTCATGACAGCGTCTCCCCATCAAGAAAGTGTAACATGTGCTTCCACAGGTAAAGACCTTAGATTGAGACCTCTCATGTGCTTCCACAGATAACTGAGATCCATCTCCTTAGTGATTAAGATTATTACCTTAATTCTAATCATGTAATGTCTCCATTAAAATGGTTATGTAATATGTTTGTGGTGATCATTCACAGGACGCCTGATGAGATTAAGATTGACGCCACATTAATCACGAAGATATTTTATCTAATAGTATACTTAACAGATCTGTTAAATACTAATCCCAAAAGTTTAGCTGTTTTCATGTTCACGTTTATCATAAACTTCTACTTAATTAGTATGATTAGATGCAACCCCTTCTGTAAGGTTATTAGTTGTAACTACATATATATTACTCATTCACTCATTAGGTAAGAAATATGAAACCAAGAGCATGAGATTTTATTGAAGCACTTATTAAAATAGTATCCAACCCTTCTCTCTCTCTCTCTCTCTCTCTAACACATATTTTGGATGATTTGAAAGTATTATTCTTCTTCCTCGTTTATAATACATATGAGTATTTAATTCCTTGATAACTGAAATTATTGTTCAAATTTCATAATATAATAATTATTAAATATGGGTTTAAAATTTTCAGTTTCCAAGTTTGCCGGGGGAGGGCTTTTCTAGCTTATAAGGAGAGGACAGATCGGAAGAACTATCCTTGCATCCCACTTTCTCATAGGCTTTGAAGTTTTCTTGAGCTTTAAAAAGTGAAAACTCCTTTAATTAATTTAGTTTAAGTGAAATTTAAATAAATTTTTAAAGAAAACTTAAGAAATTAGTGGGTGACCAGAGCTAGCTAGCCAGAGAAACATTCAAAAAAACCATTCTAATTAACAAGAGATTCCAACTGCCAATCCATAATTATTCTCAACTTGGATACTATACTCATTTCACACACGATCTGTATTTTATTTCTATTTGTTTACCAGGAAAATAAAGTTTCAACTGTTGGGAAATCAACCACACACAATGAGAAACATGTTTGGCCATTAATTTCTTATGAGACTTATCATTGACTCATATAAATGTGAAAGTTTCATTTGGTTAAAGGAAGAAAGCTGAGAATAACAACACAGTGCTCGATTGTAATGAGGGAGATATTGCAATTGCTTCATATTTATAATTAAACAATCTAATTATATAGAGGGAAATTGTTTCATGTGGGCGAGTGTGGTTCCTACGCATTTGTGAGGATCTAGGAAACATTCATGGAAGAGTCATTCTGCCTTTCACAGGGGCTGGATCGATCATTTCACCCCATGTGTTTGGTCGTAGGGGCCTCACTCCCCCCACAGAAAATATTTTCCATATATATATATATATATATATATATAAATATAATGGAATGAAGTGTTTCCTATTAGTAGTGTGACCTCTGTACATGCACATGGGCCAATAAGAGTGCACATGGAAGCGGGATGGTCATTTTACCTCCCTCTGTGTTTGGATGCAGGCACCATGCTCCTTCATCGAAAACATTTTTCACACACACACACACACACACACACACACATACATACACACACACACACACACATATATATATATATATATATATAGTATACGAGCCACGTTTATTTACAAGAAAATGAAGAATATAATTAATAAATAACAATTTGCTCTCTTAATATTCCTCTTTTAGTGATTTCATAAGTTACCGAGAAGATTGGATCTTCTTTCCACGTAAGGTGGAGAAGGTGACTCACGTTTAGAGTTGTTTAGCTGTAGAATCATTGGTTTCCTCTTTTGGTTAATTCCAAATATCAAGTCTAATCTTCATATTACTTATTATGGGAAAAGATTCTTTGAGCAACTAGGATACACTACAACCATTCACATTTTTTTTATTCCCTCTTTATAGTAATTAATAATATATGTGAAAATGGAAAATATTTCTACCAAAAAAAAGGAAAAATACAGGATTAACATTCAGGCATACCTAGATGACAAAACAAAGAAATATACATATCTACCCAGTGGTCTAAATTGCACCTTTGGTATGGCTATCAACAAATACTTGAAGCAAATTCAAGATAAAAACATACATAAAATTACGTCATGTATCAAAATGATGATTTAATTAATGTAATAATGAATGTGAGGAGACATATTTATGCCTTAGGTTTAAAAAACTTTTTTCCTATTATTATTATTATTATGGTGATTATTATTATTATTAGAAGAAGAAGAATTTTAGTTTAAGATCAGTAACAAAAAAGAAATCTTAGTTTGGAAAGTCATGGGTAGCGGCTTCTTTAAATTTTTTGTTGAAGGATGAAGGGTGGGTTGTCCATGATGACTTTCTTTGTCTCTTGTTTAATATTCTTATACAGATTGTTTTCTTGTTTGGGTATCAGAAGAAAAAAGAGAAGTTTTCTAGTTTCACTTTGAAAACTTCCATTCCATTTTCACCCCACCCTAAAAAAGGAGGGAGAGCAAGGTTTTAAAGATAGTAATCTGGCATTGAATCGTTTAGACCCGAGTTTCATCCGATTCAGTCTGAATCAGTCTGATTCAACTGATTCGAAGTTATTTTGTAATGAAAATAAAAATCGACTAATCGAAAATAAGATCATGAATCAGTCCGATTCAAATATGATTCGATCAATTCAATTCTGATTTTAATTCAAACAATGGTGATTAGGAACAATGGAAATCGGGATCAGTGTCAGCTGATTTCAATCTAGATCGATTAATTCATTGATTGGATTCCCAATTTTTTAGAGAGAGAGAGAGAGAGAGAGAATTATGTAGCAATAATAAATTTTTAAAAAAAAATCAAACATGTAATATTCTCTGGGGCCTTGTTTAACACATTTCTTTTTTGGTAGGTACTATTATTGTGAAGGATACGGCACCCAAGTTGGACCACGTTGTATCGAATCATTCAACTTGGACCAAGTAAGTAAGTAGTAGTAGTAGTACACTTAATTAGTGGTTGTTTGGATCAATGGAAATCCAAAGTTAGACTAATTAGAAAATCAAAATACTACCACATATAATGCCAAATTAAAGCATCCAAGCTGGACCAAATCTTCTTCTTACCTAAATAAATATAACTTCTAACATTCCAATGTTCAATGGACTACCCCGTGCTCTCCACGGCATTATTTCTATATTTAAGATTTAATAAAATTTAAAAATGGAAACAGAAATGGAAATGGAAATGGAAATGAAATTACTAAGATGAGGAGGAGTTCTTCTTTCGGGAGCATGGCTTCTGCACCAATGTGGGAATGAAAGAGAACGTACCTGAAAGCATTAACAAGTTGGCATTTTCATCTTTTATGACATGTGGCAAGTATTTAACTTTTCATCTTTAGGAGAAGCCACCACAGTCCCGTAAAGAGTTTTTTTCTCTATCAAGATTTAATGTTTGATCAAAATGGCAACTTGTTTTTTCAAGCTATGCGTTTTTGTTTGATACTTCAAGTCAAATTGGATATAATTTCAACTATTCGAAATCAATTCACTATTACCATCACCATGACCATCACCATCAATTAGGTAACAGGAACCAATTCATCATCATATACTTCGTCACATCAAATTGGCATCAAAGTAACAAACAAAAATTATTTCAAGAAAATTCAACTGTTTTTTTGCTTTTTTTTTTTTTTTTATTTCTTAGGCGAGTTTTCCACCAAACGTGGAGGAGGGTTCGTCCTTTTTATGGTCCAAAATAACAGTTCCACTGTTCCTGATGCTTATATCAAGGTGTTGACGCCTATCAACAAAGAAATTCCTCTCAGATCAAATACTTCGTCATCATATACTTCGTCAGATCAAATTGGCATCAAAGTAACAAACAAAAATTATTTCAAGAAAATTCAACTGTTTTTTTGTTTTTGTTTTTGTTTTTGTTTTTTTTAATTTCTCAGGCGAGTTTTCCACCAAACGTGGAGGAGGGTTCATCCTTTTTATGGTCCAAAATAACAGTTCCACTGTTCCTGATGCTTATATCAAGGTGTTGACGCCTATCAACAAAGAAATTCCTCTCAGATCAAATACTTCGTCATCATATACTTCGTCAGATCAAATTGGCATCAAAGTAACAAACAAAAATTATTTCAAGAAAATTCAACTGTTTTTTTGTTTTTGTTTTTGTTTTTGTTTTTTTTAATTTCTCAGGCGAGTTTTCCACCAAACGTGGAGGAGGGTTCATCCTTTTTATGGTCCAAAATAACAGTTCCACTGTTCCTGATGCTTATATCAAGGTGTTGACGCCTATCAACAAAGAAATGCCTCCTCTCCGTGTGTGAAGGGAAATTGTACAACTATTGAAGACGTACAATTCCTTTCAGTGCATGGTGAAGGAAAACTAATCATCTCAATTAAGAAAGATATATTGAGTTGCACTTTGAAAGAAAAGGGTAGGGGCTGGTTTTTAAGACCAGCTTGATTAGGCTGACCGATCAAACTCTTTATCGATTTGATATTTATTTTTATTTTTAGAAACTGGTACAACCCCGAAACTAACTATAACTGGTAAAAAAGAAAAA
>NC_056562.1:8900431-8906815 GCF_013358625.1 Macadamia integrifolia | reverse complement strand
AAAAAGAAGAAGAAAAAAACGAAAGATAAATTTATATTTTTAATTTTTATCCATAAAAGAGTTGAAACTGAACTGACGATCGAAACAAACCAACTCTACTAATAGCTATCTAAAGGGTGTTAATTGGTTTGGTTTTAGTTTAAAAGATGCGATTTGGTTCGATTTACATTTATTTGGCTAAAACCAAAGTCGCACCATTTACTAAACGATTGCATTTTTTGAAACCGCAATCATTTAGTAAACGATTTCGATTTCACGGTTTTAAATAGCTTCGGTTTCTATTTATTCCATACGGTTTCTAAACGGTTAGCAATCGATTTGCTAGTTTATTTGCATGTTTGCTAAAATTTGTTTTTGGTGATAAACGATTCAATCTTGAGAATGTGAAATGCAAACAAAACTACTAATGAACACCGGTAATAGTTGTGGATGATGCTAAAGTAGGAGTAGAAGGCTCTCAAAACATATCTTCCAAGGTTTCAAATAATTTCTCTTCATCTGTCTCAGGCACTCAGCTATATAAAGGAATAAAACAATTACTTAGAATATGAAACTAATGTCCAAATAATTTCATACGAGGTTAAAAGAAAAAATATTACTTCCAAAAGTTGGTTACTTAATCGTTATACGGGTTAATCAGATTGGTTTTGACGGTTTAAGTGGTTCGATTTTTAATGTTTCAATTTGGTTTGAAATCAATGGTTTAAACGGTTAAAATCAACCTGACCCGTTTAACTAATCGGCCTGAAGCTTGAAACTAGAACCAAACCATTTATTAAACGGTTTTGCAATTTCGGTGTAAATGGCTCGATTCAGTTTTGGTGAACAGTTTCAGTTTCAAATTCAACTTTTATACTAAACACCTTATTCGTTTGATTTCGTACCAAATAGACTATTTGACACTCTAGGAAAATGGTGCATTTTATTTAGATTTTCGAGTTCTAATTGTTGGTGTACGATGTATTGTATTCCGTCACAATTTAACCTAGAGAGTTCTGGTGCAGCGCCTCGACAGACAGGACGGCGGTTCTGCTAGCCTGTTAGCTGGCCATGGGGGTTTCAAGGGGGGCAGGAGGCCCCCTTGCATAGCAGGGGGTGTAGGGGGCATAGGGCCCCGCTCGAATTTTTTTTATTTGAGGGCAATTGTGTACTTTCGGGATTAGGGTTTTTCGCTATATATTCATAACGAGGGTTTCTTTCTCTGTAATGCAAGCAATACTGAGAGGTGTGAGGACGAACGATGTAACCCTATTCTCCATTGATAGTGAAGCATGATCTCATCTCACTAGGGACGTAAGTAACCTTACCGAACCTCGTAAAATTCATGTGCATTATTTATTTTGTTTTTCCATTATCTTATGCATCATTTTAGGATTGTGTTTATACACTAATATTAATGAAAATTCCCACGATAGCTGGTTATTTATGATGACTTCATAAATAACACCCTCTTTCAACAAATAAATTTTTTTTTTTTTTTCCTGAGAAGTGCAAGGGCCACTAGGTCAGGCAAGACCCCCATCGATATCTAGTGTGCGGTCTTGAGGACCATTACTTGGAAACATATAATATGCTAATTTAGAGACATGTAAGGGACCGCCACCATCATCATCATAAAAATTAAAATTTTTACCAATTTTTCTTCACTATAGTGACCCATCATTAATAATCAAATCATGTTTTCACATAAAATTCTATGCATTTTGGTACCCCATACGTCACGTTTGTCACAATTCTAAGTAGAAACTTTCCGTTATCATGAACCATCGTCATCATCATTTGTGTACCATATGGAATTTGGACTGCTTTACTCTTACCAACCAAAAGACAAAAAAACTAGGAGTCGTTTCTCACACAGTTTTCTCAATTTTCAAACTCTAATCTGGTTCAAAGTAAGAATAATAGTACCTATCTAGACCGGCCAAGTCAACTTGGGATTCTATATATACTATTTTTTTTTTTTTTTTCAAAGCAAAAACTTAACTAGATGATAAGATAATTACAACATATTCAAAAGAGTTATGCTGCGTTTGGTAACATTTTTGTTCCAAAAACGAAGTTTCATGTTAGAAACGAAAATTTCAATTTTTATGTCAAAATGTATTTTTTTTTTTTTTAACGTGACTAGAACAACGGAACTACCTTTTTTCGTTTCGCAAATTCTCATTTTTTCCCTTTTTTTTTCATTTTTTGTTAAAAAAAAAAAAACACACCATAAATGCACCAAACGCTTTATTATAGAACGAAAAAACTCCAGAAACATTTTTTTAAAACGTTACCAAACGCAGCCTTAGAGTTTGTTTGGTGATCATCGCCATTCGAGCAAGGTCATTGACCTTAGTTACATAAGTATTATGTTTTGTTAGACAAAATTTTGGGAGGGTATTGTACTGGTTTAGTTCTACATATATAGGAATAGCTACCCAATGGCCTATTGTCATCCTTTGCAGCGAGTGGTGAGTGAGGTGCAGTGAGCATCGAACGGCTGAGGCTATCTGGGTACATATCCCAAAGGATTCCTAACCACCCGATGCTCATTACACCGTGCAACGGCTGCAAACAATTTTCACACAGTTGATACTAGTCAAGTTTAAATTCTTTGAAACTAGGCCAGGTCAATTTGGGACCAGACCGGCCAAGTCAACTTGGGAATACTCTCTCTCTCAAAATATATATATATATATATATATATGGGAGAGGGATAGGTATACCGCCGATATCAAGTATGCTAGTGGATAGCACCAATAGGAACACATGATGGAGTATCATTCAGGAAGGATATGAGGGTCATTTCAAAAAAAGGAAAGAGAGAGATAGACACAATGGGTGCTAGCATACTTGATATCGGCGGTATACCCAACCTTTTCCCTATATATATATATATATATATATAATAGCAACTGGTCTACTTAGATAGTGGCCAAGTTTGATAAAAAAAAATCTTCCAAATAAGCTAGGGCAACCTATCTATAAGATAGAGTAAAGACTAATTAAAGACCTTAATTTCTTGTTTAATTATTGATGTTAATACAAGTTGGGATTGGAGTCAACTAAATTGCTTCCATTCACTTAAGATGATTCCATACGTTTAAACGTAAGACTGAAGCTATAGGTGGTTTGGTACCAAGTATCAAGTACTAACCTGAGGTCACGTTTGTCACAATATTGTTTCATCCTAGAAATTTTTTAACCTTTTTTAATTTATCACTACTTATGTATTCTCCAAGCAAGGAGAAAAATAATATTTATCACTCAGTCAAGAAGGATGATCAGTCAGTCTGTAATAATATGGTTTTTATACTTGGGATTGGATCGACTTGATTTCCCAAGTCAATTTGGAATTTTGTGGCAAGTACTGATCTAACCACGAAATTACATTTTTATTTTTTCAAAAAAAATAATAAGTCATTATTATTATTATTTTTTGAAAGTAGATCTAATTATGTTCTTTGATGCAGGGTACCTTCAAAACTAGGCCAATATCAAGTTGACAGGCCAAGTCAACTAGGAGTGGCCAACCATGTTTAATTGGGATAAAGCTTTGTGATTTCAATTGAGTTAAGTTGAGTTCTATTTGTTAAAGATGATCAGTTTAAGTAGATTTAGTCATATTGATTAAGACAACGATGACCAACAAAGATGATGTGAATAACATATTCATAAAATTTTGAATATCAATCACGTGTTTCATAGTCAATATTTGAACCCCATGCCATTCACGTGCGTCATAGACTTTGACTGGTCAAACTTAATGGATCCATTGCTTGAGACTAGGGGTGTCAATTAGTGGCCCGACCCGACTAAACCGACCGGGACCGACCGTTTATAGACCGGCCCGGCCCGGACCGTTTATTAAACGTGTCGGGCTTGAGCCCGGCCCGTTTATAAATGGTCGGTCTCAATTTTGCTACTTGGACCGTCGGGCGCCCGACCGAGACCGACCGAATAACGCCCGACCGAGACCGGCCTGTTGTGCACCGACTTGGCCCGACCCTTTAATGATTGTAAAATACCTATTTTACCTCCCAAATTAAAGAATTAAAACTAAAAAGTAAAGACATGTTCACATTTTAAATAATGGCTATATTTGGTATCATTTATTAATTTATTGTAATTTTTTTGGGCTTGCATGAGTGGGCCGGAATATAATAGCACATTTTAAAGAGGGCCCGTTTAAAAACCGGTTAAAGCCCGTTTAACATTAAACATGTCCGTAACCCGATTAAGGTAGCCCGATTATAGCCCGAGACCGACCGACCGAATATAAAGTGTACCATGCCCTCAATAACTAAGCCCGATTAGTTAAATGGGCGGACACGGTGTAGCCTTTGAAAGTCTTCGAGCCCGATTAAGCCCGACCAAAACCTAACCGGCCCGACCGGTTGACACCCCTACTTGAGACTATTTCGATGGCCTCACCTATATATGCAAGTGAACGTGTGTGCAGAAGATCTCAACTTGTACTTCTCTTCATAGGGTAGAAAAAATATTTCATCTATTTTTGAGAATAAGATAAAATTACTTTCAAAATTTTTTTTTTCCTAATTCAATTTTAATTTAATTTAATTTAATTTTTAATCTTTTATTTTTTGCCCTCATAACAATTGGTCAGAGGAAGGTGGGAAACCAACTGCAATTACCATGCGCAGTCCAACTAGTGTTGAAATATATGGACATATCAACATCAATATCACTTAGTCATAATTTGAGATGAGACACTAAACTGGAACACTAACATGACCTTTCCTCCTCTTTTTTTCTCTCACTACATCTCTCTACATAATCAATAGAGAAGATTAATCTAATTAAACAATCATCACTCCACAGAAAAAAAAAAAAAAAATTCCACATCAAAATGATTACACTGAAAACTATAACAAAATATAGGTATTTGATGCCCATATAAAAGTAAAATTGGAAAATTTTCATTGAGAATTGAGTGTCTTACAAAAGTGGAAGTCATACTAGTGGAGGAAATTTTTTCTTTCTCCCCACCCCTCAAAAACAAATTTCTGAAGCCTCCCTATCTATACATAATGAACCAATATTAGTGATGAACCCTTCTACAAATTAAACTATCTCTTCAAGACCACCCAAATTTATTATCATCCCACAACCTTCCCTTCTTACAAAGAATATTTATGTTTTTTAATAGTAACATATGTATGTTTCCTGTTTATTTTTGTTTCTTTCATCTAAATAAGTTATCTTGGTCTTCCATATCATACTCTAAGAATTGTGACACAAAGGAACTCAGGTCAATGTTGAAGAACAAATCGTCATCAGCGGCAAAATTATAATTCCCGGAATCTTGATAATCAAACTGAGTTTGAATGTAGTCGGGGAAGCTGCACTGTGGTGGGTCAGATTCTTGTGTCGTCGAAGGGCTTTCCACCGCCGAAGTAGTCTCAAGCAGTAGATCCATTAAGTCTGACGAGTCAAATTCTGCGACGCTGCTGCCACTATCCGTCATCGGTGGTGGAGTTACTATAGTCTCACCACCGTAGAGGGTGGTGGGACTCTCCTCGTGGAGGAAACTAAAGTCTTGATTAGGATTAGGATTGCTTGGATAAGTAATATAATTAGGACTTGGAGTAGAACTAGTATTAGAATTTGGGTTTGTGGGGTCCACAGGGGTTGGATCGGTGGTGGGGTCAGGTTTGATGTATTTCATGTAACGGCTGAGGTCAAAGTTGGTAACGGCATTAAGCCCACGGTATTCTATGGCTGCCATGTCGTATGCAGTGGCTGCTTCTTCTTGGGTGGCTGCAAGGAATACTGTAAACATCAGGGGCAATTTCGGAATAAAAAATTTTAAAAATTATAAAAATAAATATAAAAAATTTAAAAATTTATAATAATTAAATTTAATTAATTAAACCCATGTCTCGACCAGTAGTCCACCATGACCACCTTCACCACACCTTCGTGGGGGGTCAGATCATGGCCCACTAGACCACTCACTTGGTTCAGATTGGTGGACTCTTAAGCACACCAACACAGACTCATTCAAAAACCCATTGGATTAACAGATGTTTAATATCTAAGAAAAAATTAAATTAAGATTAAAACTAATTAAGAGCTTAGCTGTTTAATTAACTTCAATTAGAAGATTAATTAATTAAAATTTTCCACTTGTAGTCCTCATCATGTGGGCAGCAGCTAATAATGAAAACTTCATGGGCCAACTAGCATTGTGTTTAGATTACAGGAGACATAAGCATACTCTAACATGCATGTATTTAATCAAAATCCATTGGATTAATTATCTATAGATATGAAAGAGTAATTAATATAGTTTTTAAACTTAATTAACTTCAATAATCAAAAGATTAAAAGTTGTCTCTTGGCTTCATTAGGACTATAGCCAACTTTCTCCCCCAC
>NC_056562.1:8895825-8900411 GCF_013358625.1 Macadamia integrifolia | reverse complement strand
CCCCCCAAAAAAAAAAATTCATACACAACTTCTAAGAACTTTCTAGTTCAATTGTGTTTAAAATAATATGGTCCAAGAAGACCAACTATTGTAATCTATGTGTTCTTTTATTTATTCATTTTCATTTCTTGGTTTTAAAAACTGACTGACTTTTATCACTTTTCTTGTTTTCAGACTAAGACTCATTCATTTTTAGTCACATCCTAAGAGATGAAACTGCAGACTTCATCACTAACTAATTTTTAAACTATTAAATTAATTAACTTCTTAATCATGAGTTAATTACCATATGTTCCAAGATATAGGTATTTGTTGCCAAGAACTCTTCCAATCCTTGCTTCCCATCTTCCATTGTGGTGATGTCTGTGGATTAAAAAAAAAAAAAGAAAAAAGAATATTAGTTCAGTCCACTATACTCTAATAATGGGTGCAATTTAGAGCTACTTAATAGTTTTTGAATTAATTTTTTTACCTTGCAACACCTCTATATTTCGAGACGCCGCGAGAAAATCCACTACTTTTCCTGCAAAATTAACCCATCATGAAAATGTTTTTTAGTTCGGCATTATCGAAAAAAATCTTTTGAGATTCAAAATAAATATTTTTTTCCTTCCAATTACCTCCTTAATGATCCAATATACTCTTCTCTAGACTGGCTCTCCATCTCTTTAATCTCTTCTTGATACCTTGATAACTACATAAACACATAAAAATTGATTACTAAGACATGAATAAAGATTTACAAATCTGAATTCATGGAATGCAAGGTAAATGAAAGAAAATATTCACCGGAAAGTTAAGCATGGTATCTTGTCCCCAATACTTCAATGCTGCCAAATCATAGGCACGAGCTGCTGCTTCTTCATCATCATAAGCCCCTGAATTAAGGAGGAACACAAAAATTGCAGATTAGAAAGAGCCATTAACCATGGTTCACAGAGAACCCATAATTAAGTATAATAACTTAAATTAATTAATTAATTTTAGGTTTTATTTTTAAGAAAAATCATTGAATTATGTCATCATCAATGGATGGCCCGCGTATCAGAATCACCTATGATATTCGAATCTAATTCTATTTAGAACGTGCATAACAATAAATGAAATTTAACTAATGACCACTTTAGATTATTCTTTTAGATATTCAATAGTGAGAATTACCATATCACTAATCAATATACATAATTAAGTTCATCACATTCTATAGACGGGACCATTTATAAATTTAATCATTTGCAGACTCAAAGAGAATGCAATTAAGAAACAAACAATACCCATTAATGAAACTCACCAAGATATACTGTTTCGCAAAAGAAATCAACCACCAGGTAGGTACCCACGAAGAGGAAGAAGACAATCAAAATTAGTAAATTGATTAATGAAAAGAATAAGGAATTAATTAAAACCAGAAAAATGAGAAAGCTGAAGATGATCATGAACCTTGTCTTCCTTTCTTAGTTTGAGAGTCATTCCAGCTATTCTTATCCCACAAATGAGCTTCATATCGACCAGTCCATCGATGCCTGAAACAGTTAAGAAATAGAAAAAAAGGTTCAGGGAATAGAAGAACTGTCAAGATAGGAAAATTTGATCATCAACCCTTGAATGCTATTGAAGCAGAAGAGCTTCAATGGAGAAGGGGGTGGGGGAAGAGATCGAGCTTCAAGAAATAGTGAATGATCTTATCGATACATAAATGTATAAACACCCGAGGAATTTTAATTGCGATTATATTCATCACTGTAGGAACAGGGTACAAGTTTTCCCAGCCCTTTAATGGAAGAGGAAGAAAGGATGAGAAAAAGGAAAGAAAATTTGATGAACCCATTAAGGGTTTAAAGCAGCAGACCTTGTGACCCCTCGAAAGCTTGAGCTTCTTTGAGGAGGTGACTCTCTTGGGCCACTCTTTCTCCTTCTCTTCACTTTGGTTGCAGTGTTATTGTTTGAAGAATCCTTCTGGGTTTTCACTGTCTCCTTTGCCATCACTGATTAAAACTTCAACTCGCTCAGAAAACACAGTAGAGAGAGAGAGAAAAGAAGGAAGATGCTAAAAATAGAGGAAGAAGAGGGGTATATATATAGAGGGAGGAGAAGAGAGAGAGAGAGAGAAAAAGGAAGTCGGGTGAGCAATGTGTGGGAGCCTTCCCTGTGAGCGGCTTAAGTTATTTTTGTTCTCTTGACTTCGTCTTTCTTTGTCTTCACTTGGTTTTGAAGTGCTAGCTGTTCATTGAATACGGATGGGAAATAAAAATATTTCATTCCAGCGTTACTGGACCGTACCAATACCACGTGTTTTCCATTGAAAGGCTCAAAAAAAATTTTTCCCTGCAACGAAATGTAGATAATCATTATCGGAAAAAAAAAAAAGATATTCAATCTTTATTTATTCCTTTTGGAAGTGGGAGTGTGAACATCAAAAGGACCCACCATTAAAAAAAAATGGATGATCTTAACCCATATCAGAATATGTGTTGATGGTTTTTTAATTTTTATTTTTTAAACACATGCCTTGCATGTAGGGTATATATTTATCATTTAAGGTTTTGTTGGGGGGGGGGGGGTGGCTGTGATATTCATTCTTAACCTAAAATGGTTGAATGGATTTTTTGTATTATTTTTTTACCAACGTAGGCTTAGTCTAGTAATGGTGGTAGTTTCGACTTGAAGAGTCAGAACCTAGGGAAAGAAGTTGTGGGATCGAACCCTATTGTGTGTGAACGAATGTATTACATGTTATATATATTTATCACTAAAAAAATTCTTTATACATAGGAAATAAAATTAATTCATATTCATTTAAATGTTAAGATGTAAAATAAAGAGAATTAAGTCTATGTTTGAAAAGTCTTTTTTTTTTTTTTAATCAGAAGGCTATGTTTGAAAATCAAGAAAAGGAAATTTTTTTTTTTGAGGTGAGAGAAAGTCACATAAATCAAATATTCCCTTATTATAATTTAATCTTATTATATATTTTTTATTTTTTTGATTCCCAAATATTTTCTAAGATTAGTTGTGTTTTCTCTTTTTCTTTTGTTGGTAAAATAGCCTGGGATTAGTTAACATTCATTGCAAAGAGAATAAAGTGTATTATCAATCAATAATTTGGGCATAGGCAGCCTTACTATCTTGAATGTGACTACCGACCATTCTTGCCTATTGATAACCTTTTTGGGTATGGTGTTCTAATTCTCTCCTCTATTCCATGTTCAGATTAGTGGAAAAAGATGCAGTTCTTCTGCAATTCCTTCTCTTTGGATTGTCATTTATCACACTTTTTTTATCATGTATTTGCTTTTCTTTTGCTAAACCATCTTGTCATGTATCACGCTATCTGAATCAATTCAAACTGTTGAATGGAAAAAAGAATTATCCTTATCAATCCACTATAAGCCCCTCATACAGTATGGGGGAGAAAGAAAGATCGGGATTCTCTATCGTGCGACATGCCCTACAATATGCATTCAATGATCAGAAATGTCATGGACTGCATGCTTGAGTGTTCCTGATCGTTGAATATGCGCTACATTCTCTGTCGTTCTATAGACGAGCCCAATCTAGAGAAAGAATGCTACGTCCACAGAAAACACCTAGACGTAGCAAGCACGAAAAGTTTGTGCCCTCCTCGCCCTGTAGGGCATTGATGATGCTCCTATATGACCTCCTATTGACCGCGTGCTGGTGCACCAATAAGATAGCGTTCTCTTGCTTTAGATTATATCACATATTTTCTTGTACTTTCAACAGTTGAAAACTGCTCATTGGTGTATTTCTTTGTTTGTTTTGCCACTCGTTTTTTCTACTTTAAAAACCATCGAAAAATGCAAGTCTTGTAGGAGAAGTAATATAAACATGTTGACCATCTTTGATTCATTGGTATCCATTGGATACTCCCGAATGAAAATGCAATGTGATTTTTTAATTCACTTGACTATCCCAAGTTGGCACTACAAGAAATCATAGCTTATGTCTCCTATGAAAGTCTAAAACCTCAGGTAAATTCTTCCGCGAAGCCAAAAGCCTGTTACTAAGGTGCCGTTTGATAACACTCTGGGAGAATGTTTCTGGTGTTCTTCTATTCTGCGGGAATGCAAATAGAACAGAAATATGTTTGGCACGTCCGGTTCATTTTTGTATTCCCCCGGAATGAACCAATGAAAAAGAATGAGAAAAGAATACATTGCAAGAGTACCAAAAAGTTGCTTTTCTATTCTTCTATAAACTTAAAAGAACAATTCCCTATTCAAAACCCCCAAACCCTTTTCTCCATCTCACGATCAAAAAACCCCAAGTCCTGTATTGCAGGTTTTCACTCTCAGGTTTCGCCGCTGCCCTCTCTCTCCTTCGCCGATTCCCTCTCTCTCTCTCTCGGTCGCAGGTTGTGTATCCAGGTGCGTCGCCGCTGCCCTGTCCCTCCTTCGCCGATTCCCCCTCTCTCTCTCTCGGTCGCAGGTTGTGTATCCAGGTGCGTCGCCGCTGCCATCTCTCTCCTTCGCCGCTTCACTGTCTCTCTCTCTCTCGGTCGCAGGTTGGGCGCAGTGTCGTCGCCGCTGCCCTCTCTCTCCTTCGCTTCACTGTCTCTCTCTCGC
>NC_056562.1:8870048-8895631 GCF_013358625.1 Macadamia integrifolia | reverse complement strand
CGGTGAGTATCGATATATATATATCGGTACGTATCGGTGAGTATCGATACGTATCGGCACTACGGTCATATAATGGCCAATATGGGTAATTTTTCAGAAAAAACGATTTTTTGAAGGGTTTTTGTTCCAAAGTTGCTGTCAGCCATATTTCTCTCTAACTAAAGTAGAAATCAAGGTTGGGACACAAGGATTTTACATTTATGGGACAACTACAAACCTTGAATTCTTAGTACGATACTCTCAATTTAATGTTTATGCATAATACATGTTATCAATAGCTTTTTTTAACAAATTCTTTATGCAAAAGTGTTTAAAAAAATGTTTTCTATCCATTTATGTGTGTATCTTTAGCGTATCTTAGTGTATCTCCGATACGATACGATACCCTCCGATACGTATCTTAATTTTGGCCGATCGATACGGTGACCGATACCGATACTTTAATCCTTGTCTAGAGTCTCTCAAACCCATCAACTCGTTGGTTACTTTGACTTTGACTGATGCATGGTTTTAAGTATCTCCGATACCGATACGATACCCTCCGATACGTATCTTAAATTTAGCCGATCGATACGATACACATCGATACGATACATGAAATTTTTAAAATCCTTTCGTATCGATATATATCCTACAATACATACCGATATGCATCAATACACCACCAATACACATCGATACGATACGATATGCCTCGATACGACTATGAAAATTATAAAATTGAGGTAAAATGTATGTTTCGGTATGTATTGGTACGTATCGGTGAGTATTGGTATGTATCGATATGTACGTATCGGTATATATTGGCACGTATCGGTGAGTATCAATACGTATCGATGAGTATCGGTATGTACCGATACAATGCGTTATGATCATATAATGGCCAAGATGGGTAATTTTTCAGAAAAAACACGAATTTTTGAAGGGTTTTTGTTCCAAAGTTGCTGTCAGCCATATTTCTCTCTAACTAAAGTAGAAATCAAGGTTGGGAACAAGAATTTTACATTTATGGGACAACTACAAACCTTGAATTCTTAGTACGATACCCTCAATTCAGTGTTTATGCATAATACATGTCATCAATAGTTTTTTTTTAACAAACTCTTTATGCAAAAGTGTTTAAAAAAAATGTTTTCTATCCATTTATGTGTGTATCTTTAGCGTATCTTAGTGTATCTCCGATACGATACGATACTCTCCGATAAGATACACGTATCTTAATTTTGACCTATCGATACGATGACCGATACCAATACTTTAATCCTTGGACTGATGAAACTTATAAACAGTCAAGCTGGCTCATTTTGTGCTATGAGAACAAGTCTCATTCTCTTTTTCTTAGGTAGCTTTTTCTCCCTGGATATCTCTCACAGGATCTATGTCGCACTAAAAAGTCAAGAATACATAGCCTTATTCCTGCCTTACAGAGAGGTTGTTTCCGTACTCTAACTTCTGATAACTTGGTTACAATAGAGCAACTTTACTGTTGCATCAGGCCCACCCTCATTAACAATAATTTTATTAGGGTTGATTTATTATCAATCATATGTTTTTTTTTTTTTTTTTTTAATAAACCCATTGCCTTCGATCCCCCTCTTTTTTTTTCCACTAAATTTATTTTATTAAATCAAAATAGAAGGAAAAAGAAACATCCAAACAGCATCAAGGAAACACAAAATCACACCCCTTCCCTAACTTCCCACCTTCGGCATCGCCATCAACAGGAAGGAAGGGAAGGCATTAAAAAAAATCTAAAGCTCAGTCTTCCCTCAGCATCTTTAAAGAGAATTTCCCCAATGTTGGTCTGAAAAATTACATCATTAGTTGAGACTCCAGTCTTTGCCGCATCTCTAGCCAAGAAATCAGCCACCACATTTCCTTCTCTATATATATGAGTGATTTTTCAGGTTACACTTCCGAGGTACGGTTGAAGATACATCCATCTTTGCAGAGCAAACCATGGAACCTTCCATTGCTGAATTAGAGTAACCACCGCACTCGAATCTGATTCCACCCATAAGAACTGGATGTCCATAGCCATTGCTCGCATTAACCCCTCTATCAGACCCTCTATCTCTACTTCAAAAACGCCTGTCACACCCATGAACTTTTTATATGACCCCATGACAGTACCAAGAGGGTTCTGAAAAATTCCTCCCGCTCCAGCCGACCAGGATTTCCCAGAGAACTCCCATCAAAGTTTAATTTTACCCAATTAACAGGGGGCTTGCACCAACAAACCTCCAGGCTACCTCTGCGACTAGCAAGCTGAATAGATAGACTTAGATGCTTACAACACATCAGATCTGCCCAAATGTTTACCTCTCCCTTCGTCCTAGGTTCATTCCTTCTAATATCTTCCATCACCATGAGAGATAAGTATTTGGCCATCCGCTGGACACCCTCATAAATTCAGGAATTTCTTTCTCTCCAGAGATGATCCAGAACGATGCCAAAATTCATGCACCAAGACTCCTTACAACTTGCAATTTTAATATTTCTTTTCCACCACTGTGCGAGCTCCAACAAAGAGCCTTGAGGCCACCAAGTGATGTTAAAGCAAGCAGAACTCCATATTTCCCTAGAAAATGAGCATGTCAAAAATGCATGATGGATCGTTTCTTCTTCCGCCATACATAGGGCACACCTAGAAGCAAGGGGCACTGCCTTCTTCTTCACCAAATCATCTGTAGGAAGTTTCCATGGATCACCCTCCATGCCAGAGACGAGACCCTAGGTTGCCTAATTTTACACCAAATTAACGATGCCAAGGGGGCTATTGGCTTCTTTTCTCTAATTTCCTCCCACGTCGATCTCAGATTAAAGTTTCCATCATAAGAAAGGCTCCAAACACATTGATCCTCGCAGATATAAGTTGGGATTTTAATCTCCAAGACAACATGAAAAATATTTTTCATGAAAATAGAATTCACCACTGGGATCCTCCATTTGTGATTTACAATGAACCTGTCCACTTTCCCATCAAATAGCGAACAATCTACGCCATCCACACCCTCTTCCAGCGCAGCAGATCCCACCCAAATATCCTTCCAAAAATTTATGTAACGGCCATCACCTACCACCCATATTTCTTTTGAGGAAATAAAATTCCACATCTTCCTAATGCCAGGCCATATGGAAGACTTTCTATATATCCTTTCTTAGGCTGCCCCTGCTTATTAAGAAATATAGCTCTTAAGAATCTACTAGTTAGAGAATTCTCATGCTTAATTCTTCATGCAATCTTACAGAGTACAGCTTTATTAACGTCCCTCAATCTTTTCAGACCTAAACCCCCTTCCTCCTTGGGTTTACAGCATTAGTCCCAATTAATGACAATTTTTTTACTAGTGTCAATCTCTCCCGACCAAACAAAATTTCGCATCCACCTTTGCAGAGTCGAAATTAATGACGATGGCCACCATTACACTGCGAAACTATGAGTTGGGATACTCATAATTACCGAGCTCACCAATTCCACTCTACTAGCCAAGGAAAGCATTTTACCCTTCCACCCTGCTAGCCGATCTTTCACTCTATCCGTAATAGGCATTACTGCATCTCTTTTCACTCTACCTCTGAAAATTTTCACTCCCAAATACCTTGTAGGAAAAGTACAGAGAGGAATCCCAGCTCATCAGCAATAGCCCTTTTTCTTTGGGGAGAGACCGAACCCACAAACAGTTTACTCTTCTCCAAATCGATGCACTGCCCAGAGAATTCTTGGTGCTTGGAACGGAAATTTTTCAGACTCCTCACATACCTGATTGACGCATTGGCAAAAATGAAGATGTCATCCGCAAATAGGCTATGAGCTGGAGTGATCACTCCTCGAGGACCCTGGGTTGGCTTCAATTTCTTCTCTTCCACTAACTTATTTAAATTGAGCCCAGCTCAGCATCACAAGGTAGAGCTCAGCTCGGCATCAAAAGTGGAGCTCAGCTTGGTATCAGAACTGCGGTCTCGCAGCACAACTCTCGTACGAGCAATCAGTGCCGTGCTCTAACTCCTCATGGGCCCACCAGTCCTCTTCAGGGAACACAACTGTGGGACCTGCCCGTGTTCATTTGGTCGATGACTTGCAAAATCATCTAAAAGAGGTGTACACGTGGGATGAGCTCACTAGCTCAGTAAGTGGAAAGATAGACCACACAGCAGTCCACACAACAAATCACAACCATATGCACTATATGATATGCAATACATTTTTAATCACATCCACCTAAGCAATATTACTAAGTCTTTGGTTTAGTACTACTATAACCACAGTGGTCGTATACTCCGGGTATTAACCGCGAACTCCATCCCGTGATACGCCCATAGGGCTGTCAGAGAAGGCCCACCGTGAGTACTCGAAAAAGTAAAAACATGCCGACCACCGATTCTCAACATAAAATAAATGATAGAATTTAAAGGTGCTGACTCCAGCAATTTAAAAGCAGTACGATTAACCCTCTTGAATATACCACCGGGGTTACCGACTGTGCTAATGACCAGCCAGGCGTAATGTCTAACCGCCACAGTGACCCGACAACCACGACCACTGCTTCCCCCCAAATGATAACCCAACACCTTAACCCCTGTTGGGAAGGTTTGTAGCACGGGAATGTGATAATCCTAAACCGCATGCTCCTATATGACAATAGAACGATTGCATAGTGCCACCGCGTCCCATACCACGGGCCACCAATGCACTCATTTCCAAGCCGACTATGGCATCTAATCTATTAATGCATCATGCATAATGATGTCAACATTCACCACATAAGCATATCATCACTTGGCAATTAGAAAATAAACATAACACCCATGGCATAACAATGTGAGGATGACTAATTTACATAGCATTTTCATGATGACATGGTTAGTCTAGATACAATTTAAATGAATGCCAAAAAATGCCTTGAAACAAGGCCAAACGTCCTCTCCCCACTTACCTGTAGTGTACAAGGACTCACGCTCGGTATGGGTGAGATCCGGTGTGAGAAGCGTGAGATTTGGTGAACCTATCATGAGTGAGCAGGGTTAGTATTTCACCATTTTGAGATCAAGATTAACATGATTCAATGACAAGATCATGTTTAGAATCCTAAAAGAAGGTCACACGTCCGTTTTGGGTCCAATCTGATGTAAAAATCACGCTCGGAGCCTCTCGGGTGGGTCGAACAACCCACATGTCTGACCCACCAGTCAGACCCACCGGTCTTGACCGACGGGTAGGTCTGCCCACCAGTCGGCCTGTCGATCTGACCCGCCGGTTGAGCCCGAGGGTCCTGTTAAGACCGATGGGCAGGGTGGCCCGTCGGTCGGCCCGTCGGTTGGGTCCGCCAGTTGGGCCCATCGGTTGGGCCCGAGGGCCCTGCCCTCTCAGGCGGGTGCCCACAGGAGGGCCAAATGGCCCACCGGTCTTGGCGGGAAACTGCTGTTTCTTCTCAAACTTCCCCCAACCTTTGGGGATTCGAATGGGGCTTTTCCAAACCCATTCTTCACACATTCAAGGTCTCATAAGATGGTTCTAACCTAGATCTAGGTTAGATTTAAGGAATGGAAAGCCATCTTACCTTCTTTGCTCAAGAACTCCTTCAAAACTCTAAAATCACTTCAAATCAACAATGCTTCTCCAACCTTGTAAATACTTCTTCAAATCCTTCAAAATCAACACATAGATCATCTATTAAATCTTAGATTCATCATCTCAAGGGGGACTTACAAGATCTCAAGAAACCCTACCAAAATCAAGGGTTCTACTTGGGTATAGTGAAAGTTTAAGGATCCCAGCCTTTGCTCACCTCTAAATGTAGATCTAGTGTTGGAGATCACTATTCCGGCGTCGGAATGGGTAGATCAAGCCTTGGCGCCGCAGAAATCCATCTCTTCTTCTTTCCTTTCGTTTCTCTCTCCTCTTTACTCTTCTCACTAATGTCCGAGTGTCATAATGGGAAAAGAAAAAGAAAAACATAAATGCTATATATACTTCTTAAATAACTAAGCATTCACATTGGTGGGTCACTCAAGTGGGTGGATGTGCCCACCTATCCGCCCACCTGAGGGCCAAAACTTGGCCAACCAGTGAGATTTTCACAGAATTCGGCCCTTGGCACGAATCTCACTCTTGCCATAAGATGTAATATACGTATGCGCCTTAAAATACGACTACATACCTGCTTTATCCGTACATGGCCTTGTGATAGGTGCATGTACATGGCTTGGGTACACCCGTCTCTTTTGGCACTGGCTCGGACTTGTCGAGCCAGCCAGTGTTTAAGGTCACTCTTGCCATCATAGTCCATAAGGAACCCGCTCTAACTCTCTCCGGTTTGGGTCTTGCATGGTTAAACCGGGTCAACCGTGTAATCAGACCGGGTTTAAGAAGTAGGGTATTACATGGAATGAATAATTTTGCCTTTCTGGAATACCCCCTGTTCTTCCAAAATTAGTCTAGGCATCACAACTGAGAGTCTCATTGCCATGCTTTTAGAAACAATTTTACAGAAAAAGTTTCCTATACATAATAATCTGAATTTTTCTAAGGAGTTCGCCCCCCTCAACCTTGGGAATAAGCATCAGAAGGTAGCTATTTAACCCATAGGGCATACTACCTCTACTGAAAAATCCCCTAATAGCATTACAAACGTCAATAGAGATAATCTCCCAACAAGCTCTGTAAAACATACCTGAAAATCCGTCCGGGCCCTAAGAGCTCTTAGGATCGAGATCCCAAATCGCCCTTTTGATCTTCTCATTAGATGGCAGCGAGTCCATTCTCCATCTATCTATGTCTACCAACACAGACAGAATACATTCCAACATATCAATGTGCTCAACAATAGAGGATCTCTTGAGAAAATTCTCATAATAACTCTTCACAAACTCCTCCAGTTGCATCTTCTCAGTAATGAGCTGCCCATCTCCAACTTTCAAGCTCCTTATTGTATTTTTTTGTCTTCTAACCTTCACCGCCACATGGAAAAATTTTGAACTTCTATCGCCCTATAATCTCCATTTAATCCGAGCTTTTTCAGCCCAAAATTTTTCGTATACCTCCAGCGACTTGAGGTATCTGGTTTTTGCATCAACCTTGCGAGTGAAGGCCTGATCATTCATCCCATTCTCCTCTATTTCCTGTTGGATCTCCTCAAGCCCCTTTAGCGCTTCCTCCTTTTCAAGATTCACATTGGGAAAAGTTTCTCTAGCCCACTTCTTCATCGCAATTTTTAGTCTTTTAATTTTCTGACTAAACACATAGAGGGCCGATCCACTAATCCAATCATCCCGTGAATCTTTCACAAAATTTTTAAAATTTTCATGATTAGCCCAATATCATTGGAACCAAAGTGGGCAGTTTAAAGGCTTTATCGAAACCTCAGACACTACCATCAACACCGAGTGATCGGACGCTCCCATGGAGAGCAACTTTTGATGACAATCTTGAAATTGAGAGAACCAATCATCTGTGCATAGACTTCTATCCAGCTTCGCCATAACGTTACCTTTTCTTCTATTATTTGTCCAGGTAAACTTGCGACCCTGTGAAGGGATTTGAATAAGAGAACACCCATTGATCATCGCTCCAAACTTAGTAGCAGAGCCCATATTGAAGGTGCCAGGACCTCTTTTTTCGTGCGCCGATAGAGTGGCATTAAAGTCGCCAGCCACCAACCGGGGCATACCCTAACCCGGATTCGAAGCAGCTAAATTAGTCCACAATCTCTTCTAGCAGCCCAGAAGCAGTTGGCATGAACAAAAGATAAAATAAAGTGAGCGTTCTGCCACCAAACACTCATCGAAATGTGCTGGTCTGAGAATGTTATTCCATGTGGCTTAGTTATGCCCCTTCTCCAAACAACCCAAAGGTTTGGCACCTTGTCCAATCTCTCATTATGAATGAGGTCTGCATCAAAGCCTAGCTTATTAAAAAATCTCTTTGGGAATTTTTGAACCTCTAGCATCGGTTCAGCTAAACAAACTATCTCCGGCGAATGCACCCTCACCAAATTTTCTAAGGCCAATCTAGCAGCCTTCTTTTTCATGCCTCTAATATTCCAAAACGTGATCTTCATAATCACTTTTTTAAAAGCGCCAATCTGTCAGACTTTCTGGAAGCTTGCTCATGAGGAAAGGTATTCTTCCCCTTCTGTTGTCTTTTTTCCATCTCACGACATACTCTATCCACCTCCACCACATCTTCATGATACACAATCATCGCCCCATTTAAGTATTGCTGATGGGTATGAACATTATTAACCAGAGGTTCGCTTTGCTGTGACACTATTCCAATGCCCTGGATATTATGCATCTCGTCCTCCCTTTCATTGTAAAAATTACCATTTCAAATTCATCTCTTGGAGCGGAATATGGATCCATGTCCGCCCCCATTTTCTTGCCCATAGTCTGACTCATTTGAAGACTCCACCTCAGCTTCATCCAAGTCGTTGGGGTTCCCAATCTTTTGAGAATATGTTTCCATACTAGGCATCTTCTCAAGAAGAAGGAGAATTGAGATATCTCCCTGCCCCTGCATACCTTCCTTAGGAGAGATATTATTTTCCACAGAGGGAGTTCTTGATTGGGAATGATTTCTTTCCAAGTTGGAAAGAAATCCCTCATCCGATCCACCACCATTTGCATTTGATCTTTGCCCAGCACCACCATCGTTCTACATTGCCGCCACCCCTTTGTCTCGGTCCATGTTCTCCATGCCACGAGCGTCAGCCTCCTTCTTCTCCCTACATTGGAATAATGTATGACCAACTTTTTTGTAGAATCCGCATTTGGCCAAACCATCTTCATAAACGATCATTTGTTTAAACCAGAAAACCTCTCCCAATCTTGGTTGCTTCCTTTCTACTTGAATCTCCTCCACCCTTTGGCCCCAATCACAATCTCTACCTAAACACGCGCAAAATTACCCATCGCCGCTGATTTGGTGCTTCTATCCAACGCCACTGGCCTTCCCACCCCCTTGGCCATTGTCAATAATATCTTCTCATGACAGTACTCCAAAGGGAGATCTGGAAATCGGATCCACACTAGTTTGGTTGGATTGTTCACCGCATGGACGTCAAAGTCCAGTTTCCATCGTTGAAAGCGGATGAAGTGACCTCTAACTTTTATCATGTTTCTTCTCCAATTAGCACCCATATCCACTTCTAGTTCAAATTGGAAAAGAATGAATCCCTTTCCCATCTGCGACAAGGCAATCCTTCCCTTCAAACTCCATCCATCCTTTGCCTCTTTCCGAACATCATTCAAAGATAGAAACCTGAATTGGCTCGACCAATTAGGGCAAATTTGAACTTTTCTAATCTCTCCTCATACGCATCCTGCGGGATTACTATCTTGGTTTGTGATCCAGCGTATATTGGCTCCAAAAGTTCTCCACATCCGGCAGAGACCGACCCACCGCCGTAGAGTAGGTCTTCTTCACTACCTCTGGTCTTCCCTTCTCTCTTCTGTTGTCGTCCTTATTACCTCCTGGGACAAAATCAGAGGCCGGATCTGATGCTGCCTTCGGTTGTGGCTTCCAGAAATCGGTCATGCGAAGTTGCCTCCCTCTATCTGGCGGTCTTCCTACCCCCGGATCATGTCCAATCTCCTGAGCACCGGTCACCAAAATATTCTCAGCCATCCTCTTGGACTATTCAAATCAAGATTACTTACATTGCACCTCCCCTTGAAAATCGTTCGAAATCTTGATTCATTTTTTCATTTTTTTCTTCTTCTTCCTTTTCCTTTTTCTTCTCCACAATACCTTTTCTTTTTCCTTTTGATTTTTCATGCCTTCGATCCCCTCTCTTGGCCCCCACATAGCTAGCTCTCAAGCCCCACCACCACCACCTATCACCCCCCACATCACCTTTGTACTCACCCCACCACCACCCTCGGCTTGCTCCACCGGTGCCGCTACCAGCCCCATCCCTGTCCCTCTTCCTTATACCACACCACTCCCTTGCACCCTAGCAGCTCCCCGTCATCAACCTTATGACTCCCCACCCTGTGACTCCTGCAACCTTTGCCTTCCCTAACCCAACTAGTCTGATCCACCACTCTAGGGTCTAAGGAGGATTATAATGTAAGCATCCTTACCCCTGCTTCATAGAGATAATGTTTTCTGACTTGAACCCGTGGTCACTTGGTCACAATAGAGAAACCTTACCATTGTACCAAGGTCCACCCTCATTAGTGTTTTAGGCATTGGCGGATAAAAACATAGGTGAATTTATGACATGTTTTGCATACTCTCTTGGTATCATGTCTAACTATAGAGCTGAATTCTCGACTTTTCTTCTTGGGTTAAAGTTTACGCATTTGTGGGTGGAATGCGATTCACAAGCAGTGGTAACATCAATTCTAAGTCATTCAATCCCATAGGATTTCCAGCAACATTGGAGTCATTATTCCTCGTTTTTTGGATGGTATCACATGGAGGTAACTCACTGTTTTAGAGAAGTGAATTATGTCCCATACATTTTGGCTGGCTAAGACGGGAAGGGGGGGGGGGGGGACTTTCACTAGTGTCTATTGTTTGGCTTAACTCTCCTAATTTTGTTTCCTCTAAAATTAGTTGGGATGCCCAGAATAGACCTAGAGGTTATTCATATAATGCGGGATAGCACTTTTGCTATATTTTTGGCTTAGAGGGTCTGCTGATGGCAGTGCCAAGGTCTTCTGTCCAAAATTTAAGTTCTCCTTTTCTCTCTACTGATGGCTATGCCGAAGGTGGGGTTGTAGGGATTTTTTTTTTTTTTTCATTTTTTCTCAATTGGGTATGACCCAAACTATAATCTTGTACTATACCTTTTAATTTTCGTTAATATACTTTGCTAATATTTAGAAAAAAGTAAATAATGGTACTCTAGTTAAAAGCTATATATAACATTTAGTGGCAGTGTTTTTGCCGCAGCTAAAGGTCATGGATAACATTATTTTATTTAATTAAAAGTCTATGTAAACTGCTGAGATATATTACATTTAGTGGTGTAATATAGCAAAGTTTTTGTTTTTTTGGTAAAGATGTATTTTATTTAGTTAAAATATGCAATTATAGCATCACTTTATTTAAACCATTGAGATTTGAGATACATAACCTTTAGTGCCCCTTTTTTTTATAATCGCGAACAGTCTATATTTTTTTATTACCAAAAAAAAAAAAGTTTATATTTTATTTAATTGAAAAAGCATTTAGTAGAGCAATCATATACGAGGACTCGAAAAGATGTCAATTTGCTTCAGAGAAGCTAAAATGGTTATTGATATTTTAGTAAAAAAAATAACAAAGTCTGGAAGCTATGGTATTTGGTTCAGTCCTACGTATATTTTAGATGAATTGGTATGGGATTCTCATGGCAGACCACGATATAGATTTGACGGAGAATTTTTCTCTCATTTGAGTTTGCATGGTGTCTCTCTGCTTCTTTGTTGATGGCAATGCGAATGCTGAAGGTGAGGAGGTATAATGTTTTATAGCTTTTGTGTATTTCATCTAGGGATGCCTAGACTTTAACTTTATATTATTCTTTCGTTTATTTCTAATATATACTTTGCTGATATATATTTAACCACACACACACACAAAATAATAATAACGACTCAGAAAGTGCACTAGGCTCCCATGTGCGAGGTTCTAGGGGTGAGAATTCCTTAGCCTTACATCAAAGATGTCAAAAGGCTTTTTTGATCGCTTGACCATCAAGTCGCAAAATACTGCCTCTAAAAGTGTCCTTTTAGTGTAGTAAAAAAAAAAAAAAAGACTATCCGACCTAATTTTTTAGCGGTTTTTTTTTTTCTTTACCATTCCTAAAAAAGTACTTTTCAAACAGTAAAGAGTTATCATCACTAAAAGTCTCATATAAGCACGGGTGATGTGCCCTTTCTTATGAGATGCAATCTTTTATTAGTATAAAAGATACAAGTTTGTAGTATAGATGAGTGTAGTACCTTCACATTGATTTATGCAATTAGCATACCATCTACATAAATTCGATGCATTGAAAGTAGGGAAAGGTGAGACTCAATCATCATAAATTTTGGGCTTAATGACATGCCATATGCAGTGGAAATCACTAACACGAAGCCATGATGTCAGCACAATTAAGCCATTTTATCACATCACCAATGATAAGGGATTCTTTCTCGAATAAATTTTTCATAAAAATTTACAATAGGAAATAGTTTTCTGTTTGAGAGTGTAACATAAATTAATATTTCCTGGACCCATCGCTCTCCATCCACAGTAGAGGGGGCAAATATGTCATTTCTTTATAAGTGGAGAGAGATAGACCCAGGAAATCGTTAACATATGCTGTGCTTCTGGACAGAGTTCATTTTTCCATTTTAAATGTAAATTTCTTAAAGTTATTCTGATATCTTACACTTATGAATCAACTGCATTCAAAATCAATCTAAGGAATAGATTTAATGTCATAAAATGTAATTTAATCATTTCATACTGAATTATCAAATTTATTTAATTATAACCTATCATCATAGTGGATCATAGAAGTAATGACAAGATCCTTATAATTTTGATTCAAAAGGTACAATCACTTACTTCTTTTTTTTTTTTTTGAAACCTCATAATGTGATAGTTACAATTATTTTAAAGTTCAATGTAGCTATATATTTTCTCTCCAAACAATGAAGGAGGCAACAAAAAGAACATTTTTCTGAGCTGTGTAACAATGTCCCATTTATATCTAACATGCTTCAGCCCGCTTCCATTCAGAATTTTGTGCATTTATAGGCCCGGTAAAGTTTCAGACAAATCCACATATTATAAAGTCAAAAAGATGGAAAATGAAAAGAAGATGGAAAATGAATGCATAGGCGAGGAATTTGTGATGAGTGCCTTTCGGTGAAAAAGCACTAACAATAATAAATTATTCTACACCATTAGTTGGGAGAAGGAGAGTCAATCGGTTGGTTTGGATTGATTTTAGTGTGAGAGTTAGTTAAATAAAAATCGAGATTCAATAAAGCTGCATTAGTTTCGGTTTCTTATCTTTTTTCTTTTTTTTTTATCTGTTTTTTTTATTCAAAAAAATAAAATAAAAGAAAATAAAAAAATAAAAAAATAGTTCTCTTATGATTTACCATCGGTTTGGTTTTTGGTTTACGGTGTAACTATATTTAGAAGTATGAAAAAAAATGTGTGTCTGTGTATGTTTTTTTTTTAATGAATTTCGGGCATGTATCGGGTTATATCGGTTTTGGTCCCGTTGTCTTATCGATTTTGTTGCGGTTCGGTTTGATTTTAATCTCACAAAGCCATAGTCCGAAATATGATCCAACAAGCTCATATCATTTTTGTTTTGGTTTGACTTTGGTCAATTTGGTTTCATTGGTTTGAACTAGGTTTTGACACCTCTTAGTTGGAAGTCATTGTGCCTTCCCATTAAATGCTTCTTCATTTTAATTTTAATTTTAATTTTTTATTATTATCAATTTTTTTTTACAGATATACATAGTATCCATCTCTTCTATTTCACTGCTTTTATCCACCATCACGGTTTTGCTTGGAGAAAACTTCGTAGAGAACCTTACGATTCATTGGCGTTCATTTGCATCTATGGAAGCCTGTAATTGCTGATTTCCGTTCATTCGCACCATGAGCGACTAAGTCTCCTTCCTATCCTTAGGTTTAGATGAAATGTTAATTTATTATTTGATTTTCGATTGTAAAACATACTAGGTTGTTTGATGTTAAAGACCCCTTCATTTGTGGATGATTTTTAAGAGTTAAATTAATTTAGAATATATGTATCTATGATTCACTTGTTCGATTTAAACACTAGTATTTTATGTGATTTTTAGCAAACACTAACAATAGCCTTTAACCAATCAAACTAAGCATACTAAGCAAAAGCGATAGACGATAGTGCTTGATAGAATAGGTTATGCTTAGGATAGCTTAGAATTATATTTTTTTAGTTGCATTGGAACTTGTAATTTTAGTGAACCGATGTATGAGCCAGATATTAGGTAATAACACCAATTATAAAATAACACCAATCATTCCCCACATAGCGAACGGGAGTGGAGTGTTGAGGCTCAAAATTTGAGACTCAGGCTGGTGGGGTAAAGGAGCAAAAAATTGGCACTTTCGACATTGCCTTGCGAATTCTATAGACTCAGGTTGCATGTTTGGCCAATAGAATCCACAACTTAGTATTTTTCGGGGCCAAAGACATACCCTAGATGTGCATAAATTCCTTGATGGACGTTTCTAAGGGTTAGCTCGGCCTCTAAGGGCCTTTGGCATTTTAAGTATAGCGTCGTGTAGCTCATTTTGTGAAGAATACCATCTATAAGGATAAAGCTAGTTGACCTAATCTTGACTTTTCAGGCTTTTTCTTTCTTCGCGAGTAGGGTGCCCCTTTCCTGGTAGTCAATGATTGGGTCCATCTAGCATGCCTTGCTTTTTTTACATGAATAATTTCAACTTTGGTTATTCTTAATGACGAGAGTAGGTAGCCTGGATAGTGCATCAGTGTTGGCGTTCTTTGCTTAGGGTATTTGGTGTACTTCAAAATCCTCCAAGTTTTCTTGTTCTTTCAATTTGTTGAGGTACTCAGCCATTCACGGCTCCTTCTCCTCGTACTCTTTGTTTACTTGTCTTACGACAAGATGAGAATCACTGTACACGACTAAGATATTTACAACGACCTCTCTTTCCAGTCTTATCCTCTCTTGTAGTGCCTCATACTTTGCCTCGTTGTTTAATGCCAGAAAGTCGAACCTCCAGGCGAACTTTAGGTGAAGATCTTCTGAAAATGTTAAGATTAGTCCAATGCCATCCCCATCTGAGTTCGAGGATCCATCAACATAAAGTGTCCATGTTGTCTTTCTTCTTTCTTTTGTGAGTGATTTTGCTACTTTTTCATCTAAGGAGTTGCATTCCACCCCAGATCGAGTGTGCCAAGACTTGGGCCTTGATAGTAGTTAGAGGCCTATACTTAATGCCGAACTCCTCGAGCTGCATGACCCAATTGACCAACCTTCCTAACATGTCAGGGGTTTGGTTTTTTAAATTCAGTAGTATGTATCTAGAAGTAGGGTCAAAGTTTCCTAGCTGCTATGATCAGGGCATATGCCAACTTCTCTATTCTCGGGTATCTAGTCTTGGCATTCAGGAGCACCTGACTTACATAGTAAATTGGCTTTTGAGTTTTTTTTTTCCTACCTCTTATACAAGAACTGCACTTAAGACCTCTAGGGACAATGCTAGATAGAATTGTAAGTCATACCCAATTTCTAGCTTGGTAAGCAAGGGGGTGAGGCCAAGTAGGTTTTAAGGAGTGAGTCATCTTGTTATTCTATGCATCCTTTAGTAATGCACCAATCTGGACTTGTCGGGTATTATACAATGTCAACCAAGGCTAGCTCTTCCACTAGTTTGTGTTGTCTTAGGTTAGAATCGTCTCTAAGATCTTTGATCATGAGGCAAAGCTTCTCCCATGGACGACAACAATCTGTTGTTGTTGGAATCTGTCCCAAGAACCTACACATGGGGAATAGCACAAGAGAGGCCCAGAGTATACTCGGGGGAATCTCTGATGCTTAAGTTTGATCAGTGCAACAATTAAAGTAGAAATGAGAGCAATAGTAGCTAATGAGTTGTGGAATGACTTACCTTGGCTCTACACCCACTTTATAATGGGGTGGAGTAGAGTCCTAGTTGGAGAGGCTTTCCTTGTGGAGGTCGTTTTAGGATCGTGTTCCAACAGGTTTCCTTTTTGGGCGTGGAGAATCCTTCCTATATATTATGGAGTCTGACTTGGCTTCCATACTTTCAGGGATCGAGTCCGATTGGGGGTTCACCAAAGAGAGGATGCGAGGTCTTCACTCGATCCTAAAACCTAAAGGATTTGTTTCCTTCCAGGTATCTTTTAGGTCCCTCTAGGGGTAAACTCTTAGGCTTGTGTGCCACGTGTCAACCGCTCATTGATGGATTATTTTTTGTATATCCAGTTGATTTGCAGCAAGGTCATAACTGATATTTGGGAAGTTGTCCATGATCACTGATTGATCAAGATTTTTTTGCTGCCTTGAAGGTATTCCTTTCTTTGCTTAAAGATTATTTGTGTTAAGAAAAAGAGTAAATTATTTGGACACCCCTTGTATTATGGCCTAATTTCTTGACACCCCTAAAATTTGAAACTATTACTTGGATTGCCATAAATCTAATGGTGTCAGTGGTTGAATGGAAAAAAACCATTTTACACTTATAAGTCATTCAACTGAAGTTCTAACCTGCGACCCTCCACTGCAAGCACTACCACCACCCATCACTAACTGCAACCCTAACCTATAACCCTCCCCTACAAGAGAAATCAACCATCCCCTACCCCCCACGCTAGCACTTGCAACCTTTTCCTTGTCGGAAATTTTAGTTTTCTTCTTCATCTTCACCTTCGCTAGTGATGGATTTGGGTTTTTTAGGTTAATACATTAAAAGGGTAAGTCGTCATTTTAACTTCATAAGTCTCAGTTGAATAACTATAAGGGTAAAATGGTATTTTTCATTCAACCAATAACACTGTCGGGTTTTTATGGCTCTTCAAGTAATAGTTTCAAATTTTAGTGGTGCCAAGCAATCAGGCCATAGTATAGAGGTATCAAAGTGATTTACTCTAAGAGAGAGAGATAGAGAGACTTTGGCTTAGCCAAACACTCCAACAAAGCGGAGAGAAAAAGCCTAGTCTAAAAACTCACACCTTTGGCATTGCCATCAAGAGTGAAAACCATGCCCCCACAGAGGGGAAAAAAATAATAATTCAAATAAACTTTATTTAAAACGAAATCCAAATCTGCCATGAGCATCTAAAAGAAGTTCGTTATTGATTGAAATAGACCAAGAGATTGAGATCGAGGAGCAGAAGTTTCAAACTTTGCCACTAATTTTGTCAAAAAAGAACTGTAAAAGAATTAACTTTGCAAAAGCAATGAAAAACCTTACATTCTTTTTTTTTCTTTTTCTTTTTTTTGACGAAAATCACTTAATTAAAGTCTGCCAAGGAAAATCTCTTTGTAGAAATCAGAGAGGGATGTATAATGAAACGGGGTGGGCGCAGTCATCAAACACAAAGACAAAGTCTTGATGAACGAGGTGGGCGCAGCCATCAAACACATGAAAGACAAAGTCTGGATGACCTAGTCGCAAGGTAATCAGCACAAGAATTCTGATCTCTATTAAAAAAACGAAAATGAACTGAAAGAGAGGATGCAAGGAATCACATACATTCAATGGAAGCAAGGAAGGGCTCCAGGGCACTCCACTTTTGCCGTACAAATCACGGCAGCACCCTTTTTGAAATCAGGTTAAACACGGCAATTGAATCACATACATATTCAAGCCACCTAGTAAGTACTATACGCCTAAATCTAAGATAAAGCACCCCAAAAATCGAACGGTAATATATGGTTTGTTGAGATTATAGTGGTTTCCTGGATTTCAATGGAATCAGTAACATGGATTTAGGGGACTATGCCGATTTTTGGATCGGTGGGTGTTGGTCGGTTTGCCCCTGTTTTTTCTTTTAAAGTACTAATTTTTTACTATTTAATTTCTGAAACGAGACAGATAATCGATATGGATCGGTCAAGGATTAGCCTCAGTTGATACCGATTCAATATGGTCGATACGAGATTGATACTTGAAACCATGGTCAGTAATGAGGTTTTAAACCGGGTTAAAGGACCTTGTGAACCTATTACCTCAGAGCAAAAAAAAAAAAGAGGTAACTTGGTCTATTTCAGCTAAGGTTGTTAATCGGTTTGGTTTCGATGTATATGGTGTGGTTCAATTTGGTTCATGTTATTTAGCTGAAACCAAAACCACACCATTTACTAAACGGTTGCATTTTTTGAAACCGCAACCATTTAGTAAATAGTTTTGGCTCCACGGTTTTTAAACGGTATTAGTTTCGCGATTTGAAACGGTTTTGATCACGGTTTATTCCATATGGTTTCTAAATGGTTAGCAATCAGTTTGCTAGTTTATTCGCATGCTTACTAAAAAATGCTTTTGTTGATAAATACTTCAATATTGTATCAAATTAAATGAGACATTCAACAAGCAAGGATTTAACTACATAACTACATAATAGAAGTAAACTATTGAATAGATGGACAACCTCTCTGGTCCTTAATTCTTTCCTAAATTAAAGCATTATGTTTTGTTAAAAAAATTAAATATTTAATCATTATGCGGATTAATCGGATCGATTTTGACGATTTAAACTATTTGGTTTTCGTGGTGTCAATTTGCCTTGCAACCAAGGGGTTAAACGGTTAAAACCGACCCAACTCATTTAACTAATTGGTCTTAAACTTGAAACTAGAACCGAATCATTTACTAAACGGTTCTGTGATTTTAATGTAAACGATTCGATTCGGTTTCAAATTCACATCCTTCCTACTAGTTAGATTATCTACGGTGATTGCACATATGATGTATATGAAGCTAGCATCCCCTATATTATTTTCAGGTAAGAGAGTCGCCAAACTGACATTTTAATAAGTACTTTTTTTTTTTTTTTTTTTTTTTTTTATGTTGGTAACGCTATTTTAATAATTTAATCAAGATATAATTGTCGCATCAACTTGCGGGTCTAATCTGTATTTGATTTGTATTCATATTCGCGTATGGGATTCGATATTTGAAAAGTCAGTTTTTGGAAACTATTCCGAATCCATTAAAAATCCAATCAGATGCTGATATAGATATTTATAAAATTTATTTAGTTTCAGTTAGAATAATATGATTAAATTATATTTTTATAAATAATATTTTATAATACGACAACAACCCAATCAATTCACAATATATTATAAGCAGTTAAACAATAAACTAAATAGAAAAGGATTCATGAGAACAACTGTGTAATTTCATATATGATATTTAAACGTCAAGTCAGTTAAAGTAGTGGTTTTAGCCTTTCACCTTCTTATATTTTTGTCTTTTATACTTTTTCACTGTATGCATTGTGCATTAAGAATATAAATGGATAATCGAAAATCGTATTTAACTTGTGTTCATATCCATTTAGGGGGATTCGTATTCAAAAAATTGATTTCCAGAAGCAATCTGAATGCATTTGAAAACTAATCAAATATGGATCCGGATAGTGACATTATATTTGAATTTGGTCCATATCCATGACCAACCAATCAATTATTGAACAACCTGAATATGAATTGTGAAGCACAGCATAAATTTATAATTTGTCTTGGGGTTTCTAGATTGCTATAGTGTCTTTTTATAGATTCTTTTATACCTTTCTCACAATGGACAGTGGGGCTAATACTCTCTCTCCTATTCTGATAATGTAAATTGACCATATATAGATGACACCATTTTTCAACCCATCATTAGTGTAATTTACAGGTTCCTTCTTACACTGCTCTTGTAGGAAACCATCACCGTTTTCTTATATTTCAGTATACGAAAATACCCAACTTCTTAAATATTGCAAAACCATAAATCACTTAAACTGCCAACGTTTAGGTGAATCTAACAGTGTAATTGGCCGGACCTCGCACATGTGGGAGCCTTGTGCACTAGGACACTTTTTTTTTTGTAAACAATATGTAACTTGCTGGATTAGAGAAAGGTGAAATGTTGCCACCTAGGGGTTGTTGAATTATCATAGTTGATTTGTATACGATAAAGTTTATATCATCATGGATTTAGTTCACGGTATTGATCACCATCAATATATTGAGTCATATCAGTCTGATTCTAGATCAAAATAACATTTTTTCCATAAAAAATCATATCCATACCATATCAGCTGATTTGTATCAGTCAAATATTGACATCAATCGTGATTGATATCAAGATGAATCGGTCCCATACGGCCAATCCGATAGCGATTCCTAAAACTGAGCCTACTATACCCAAATCATTAGGGCAAGGATAAAGCCATCGAACAGATAGGATTTTGAGGGAAATTTTTCTTTGTAGCAAAGGTTACCTCAATAGCTTATTGAGATAAGCTTATCTCAAATGCCCAATATATATATATATATATATATATAAATTTTATAGAAAGTGAACCCGATAGTTTGCCTACGGATCAAGTTTCAGCTCATGCTGATAATCCCACGTTGTAAAATGAAGTTCGAAAAATATAGAGATTACAGAAGGATGCATGGGGATATGCAATAGGGTAAAAATACACGAATGTATGCGAATACATGAGAAGATATTTAACTTAATTATGTTTTGCAATTTGACATGTGACTAATCCAAAATATAGACATGTCTATCCAATGATCAGGATCACCACATTATACTGCCATGCGGCTATCTAGATAGTGAAATGTTGAGATAAGACAATGTAATAAAATTATATAACGTAATTATGTATGATGAGATATTTCATTTGAATAGTGGCCAACACTATAAGAAATTTTGTTTTTCGTTTAATTGGATTACTTCCCTGTTGATAGCCATGATGAAGGTGGAGATGTCATTCCATGGTTATGTTCTCACTCATAAACTTATTCGTATGAAAAATTATCTTGTACCACCTCTATTTTTTAAATTTATTTGAGATACCATCCTAATTTTCTAATAATATCACGTACATTCCTCATTTTGAAAACAAAATTACTCTTAAATCCATTCCCTTAGATAAAAAGCGTTAAGTGATGATGTGGGATGTTTTATATTTTTTAAATGGCAAGTTTACCCTTGAGGAAGGATAAACTTACTATTTTACCCTTTCATGTAAAAACCCCAAATGAACATGTTGAAACTAAATCGCAAGTTTAGGGTTTTTTCTTTTTGCTCTGAGAATGGCGACGATCACAGTGGTGTTTCGGTTGCGCTGATTTGGGTTTTGAGCTATGGTGTTTGTTTCTTATCTGTATGATTTAGGAAATAGCTTGGAGGCGGTTGGATGCGTACTCAAGCTTTTGATTTCACAAAGTTTTAATATTCATGATGTTTTAACTCCTTGCAAGTAAAAGTAAACAAGTGAATCTGAGTTCTTACTTTCTTGGATTCAACCTAATTTCTGGGTTTTCAACCCCAGTTGTGACCTGCGGCCGGTAGTTTTAGGCTGCTGCCTACTGTGGTTGGTTAGTTGGGCTTTTCCTTTCTTGTGTTGGGTAGTATAGAAGGTATAATGGCCTGTTATATGCATTGTTTGCTTGCTATTCAGTCAAATTACATAAACTGTCATTAGTTCTAAAGCCAATACATGTTTGGAGTTATTTGGAGGTCCAGCATGGGGTTAACTAAGATGTCACCTAACCTCTGTTTCTTCTCTTTCCTTCTCCTTCTTACCGGAATCTTTGAGTCCAAGAGGGCATAGCATGCCATGATTGAAGATTTGTATTTCTCCTTAGCTCCTTTAAGCAATCCGGGGTTTTTCTTAGAAATTAAGGAAGAAACCACTATTTGGATGTCTTATTGGAGAACTCAATCTTTTTGCACTCATCTTCATGGGTTTAAGATGAGAATCGACTCATGGGCCACCTTGAATTTTATCACCTTGGATCCTCATGAAGGAGTGAACTGAACTTATTTAAGTTCTGGATTTGATTTTGGTTTGAGATTTCTTGTATTTTAGCAGAAATCTTTGTTTCTTCAGCACCTTCAATCCTCAAACTCAAAGCAACTGCTCTTGGTTTTTTTTTTTTGGTGGGGGTTTCAGGAATCGGATCTGTCGGTTTTTCAGGTGTTGATCATCGTTTTCTCTGAAATCAAATCTGTCGGTCAAAGTCTGGTCTTTCAAAGTAAAAAAGGGAAAACAATAAGAAATAAGATTTAGTTCATCTAGGGTCAAAAGAGTCTTTTTCATTTCTAAACTAACTGTGTTAATCTTTAGGGGTACGTTATATATTTTGGAAAAATTAGGGTTGTATCTCAGATAAATTTTAAAAACAGGGGTGGTACAAGATAATTTTCCTATTCTTATTAATATATTTCTTTCGTTGATTCTTAGTACAAAAAAAAATCACTGACCAACACCTTTCCCCACCCCTAAAAAAAGGAAAAAAGAAAAAAATTGTTCATGGTTACTTCAAAAATCCAACAATGTATTTTGCTATTTTTAGGTCAGGTTTACTTTCATCCAAAGTCAAGGGTGAATGAGGTATTGAAAAATAGTGTGGGGAGGCGGGGATTATCAACTCTTAGATTCTGAGTGTTACTTTCACGTGGATTGAAGAAAAAAAAAATTCTTAATTCCTCCAAGACTAATATTTATTTTCTTTTTTTTCGGGGTGCAAGACCCACATAGGCCGGGGATAGATAGGGGACCCACAAAAGGGGCTAGTGAAAGGGCCCACTAAGCCACATTTATTACTACACTACTTACCACTACTACTATTTTCAAGAAGTGTGGGATAGAATGGTTGAACTATAGACTTTCCCAGGACTTATCAATTGTCTAGTTGCATTTCCAATATATATATATATATATATATATGTATATCAATTGTCTAGTTGCCTATCATTGAGCTACAAGATTTTGAATTGTAATACCACATTATATTATTTTTTGGGTAATCCCACAATATATTCATGTTTAATAATTGCACATGTAGTCATATTTATATAAATCTCGTAAGCCTAAAATGCGGATCGACTATGTCCTTATACATGCACGTGTAATGCATATTTTAATAATGATAAAATTATTATTAGTTCCAAAAAAAATTAATTAATTAATAATATTAATGGGAAGAGGCCATTATATTAAGCATTGGTGAATGTACTAATTTAATATCTTAACCCATATTGCAGCATGAGTTAGAAATTGTGGTATGTAAAATAATTGTAAGCCTCTATATATATATATATATATATATATGGGGTTGTTAAAAATATTCATATATATATATATCCACATGATGTTATTTACAAAATCATGTTTACTAAGAAGGTCTTTTTTTTTTTTTTTTTTAATAAAATCCTAACAAATCATAATAGGAATAAAAAAGAATGTATCAATGCACAAGACTCCCGTTATTGCAGGGTCTGTTGTCATGACTTGTAAATGTTTACCAACAAATCATGATAGGTGTAATATTGATTTTTTTTTTTTTTTTTGGGTATAATATAGTAATAATATTGATTGACATTAAGAAAGAGGCAAATGATGGTATAAGTCTTAAGAGTCAATGGTAGAGTATTGAGGAAGATGGTTCCTCACTTCCTGACGCTATTGTTGTTATTTGGACATTGAAGTCTTTTTTTTTTTTTGGTTCTAAAGACTTTGAAGTCTTAAATTAGTATATTCAACTATGTTGAGCTAGAGATTAATGATTCGAGAGGAGTTTAGAGATGTAACATTAGACGACTCCGACTTAAAGTCAAAAAAATTGATTATGGTTGATGGTTTTTTATTTAATGTTTATTCTAATGTTCTTTAGATTTTTTCATTTGGAGAATTAATGATAGCAATATGAAAAAAATGATCACAAAGGCATCAAATTCACCTCCGTGTTACATATAAATTTGAAATATAGATTTTTTTTTCTCTCTCTCGAGTGCAACGACAAAGAGGATGATGGTCGCAAAGTCATCAAAATTCACCTCCGTGCCATATATAAACTTGAAATTGAGAATTTTTTTTTTTTAATTATCTTTCTCAAGTCCAACGGGGGAGGGGGAATCACAGAACCTGGTAGATTTACCAATTTACAATGGTAGTATTTTTCTTTTCCTTATTATTAAATTTTGATTTTGGATGGACCGAGATTTCAAATATTTATTGTTATCCTTGTTCAACAGATTATTTATTTTTTTAGGAGATTGATGAAGTTTTCTTCTTGTAGAAATATGGAAAAGAAAGATTCCCACACTGAACATATGCCTCTCATGAGATTTTTTTTTATTTATTTCCTCTCTTCTTTGACCATTGTACCCATTATTGGCGATACTATCATGTGCATTGCCATTGGCGCGGCGTAGAAGATTCACCATAAATCCACCTCCGTGTCATACAAAGATTTGAAATTTCTCTCTCTCTCTCTCTCTCTCTCTCTCTCATGTACTAGGGGAGGAAGTTCGTAATCAATTTGCAGTGGCAGCATTTTTTACTTCTTTATTATTGCATTTTGATTTTAGATGGATCGGTATTTTTCAAACATATATAATTAATGTTGTTCAGCAGAATTTTTTAGGAGATTGATGAAGTTTTCTTCTTATAAAAATATGGAAAAAAAGATTCTCACGCCATATGTATGCCTCCCATAAAGTATTTTTTATTTATTTTTCCTTCTTTTCTTTGACCATGGTGGACCCCTTACTAACCATACCATCTTATGTACGACCATTGATGTAGCATAGAAGATTTGTCCTACACCAGTATTATGGTAAACCCCTTCCCTAAAATATTAATACATACATACACATACACACATGCAATGTGTGCATATGTAATCATATATGTGCTGATAATTTTTAATTCTTAATATTTGTAATATTGAGTGGAAAAGGACACATGACAAATCTTGTAGATGTGCTATAAAATTATATAGTATTACCAATCTATGGTTTTAATCAATAATCAATAAGGTAGCTAAATAGTGGACAAAATGGTAACTTACACATCCCTTCCAAATAAATTCTTTTCTTTCTTCATTTTCCCATCCTTTCCTTTTGAATATATAAAAACTTATTGTACATGTCTTATTTTATATTTTATTTTATTTCATTATTTATTTATTTATTTTATTGACAACTTGTCTAAAAAAGCAACCTATACCCCTATTTTCTTCTTAAATGAGAATGGAATATCTTATATTAGTCAAGCATCAAATTTCAAATCCTAATTCAATTGGATAGTCTATGATGAATTGAACATTTTTTTTTATAAGAAAATAAATGCACAAGTAGTGATTTGTTATTAATTATAATATTGCCGATATTGATAAAAATAAATTGATATTATGAACGAGACAAAGACACGCACGAGTCCTAGGGATAATATTTTTATTTTGATCCTCGAGTAATAAAATTGTATTATTTAGGTCTTCTTGTCAACCTACGATATTGATTGACTGAGGTCTTACAAGAACTATGTATGCTCTAATAAATAATATAGTGCCAGTCATTTCATTAGTTGCAAGTTATTTTTCCACTATTGATCTTAATGTCTCGTATTCATATGTTAATTTTGATCCCAATCACAGTTAACCTGGTGGCAAAATTGATTAATGAGAAATCAGGGTTATACGAAAAGTGCGGACCAAACTATGAGAGTACGTGTAGGTATACATGGGAGAATATATGGTTGAATTTGATGCCGGAATTCGACAGGTTATGAATCTAAACTTTGACTTGTCTATCAACTTAACAAAATTGTCAATACAATTCTGAAAGTTAGGACATTTATTACATTTGTAATATTGAAAGAATACCCACTTGGAAGTTCCATATCTTAATTTCCTCTTTTTGTTAAAATGGCTTAGACCTACATAGCCTTCTCTATCACTTAACAAAATCACTTCGCTCGCATTGAAGAAAAAATTTCTCCAATATATTAATTAAATATAGAGAATAATTTGAAATACCATTACTTTTTCTATCAAAGAAAAAAAAAACAAAAAACAAAAAAAATATA
>NC_056562.1:8864400-8870028 GCF_013358625.1 Macadamia integrifolia | reverse complement strand
CAAAAAAATATATTTTTTTAATATTTATTCATTTGTTTGGTAGGAAACACAAATTGTGTCGATCAACATCAATTCAGATTCTAATTCAATTTGATAGCCCATGAGATATTGTAAGATTTTTTTTTTTTTTTTTTTTTTTTTTTAAATGATCTTAAGTATTAAAATATGAGTTGTTAATTTTCAGTTGATCCGATGCAATGATAAAAAAAATATTTTAATATATTAAAGGATTATTTTATATCTCAATTGACATGAGTAAGGAATGCTGGGCCCTATTTCTTAAAATATCTAGGCCGCAACTAATCTGCCACATAATAGAAAATAATGGTCAAGTTGGCTTCGCAAGAAAGTTGACTGAACCTACATCCAATATTCTAGTAATAATAATGGGAACAAAAAAAATTGGTAAAGATAATATAAAATTTATTAGCACATGCAGTGCATGCACTCGTACCCATATATATATATTTTTTTTAATTATCCATATGTTATTGATAATAATAGAAATATTAATGAGAACCTAGGGTCAACTATCTATAGGATTTCCATGTGATCTGATTGGGTTTTGTAGAAATTAAAAAAAAAAAAAAAAAAAAATCCACAAAAAATTGGTTAAGAAATAGGAGATATCATATGGTGTATTACAGTTGGGGTAGCCAAATAGTTGACCCCTCATAATGGTGGCACTATTTCTGAAAACTCAATACCTAATTCAGGTTTATGATTTTCATTTGGAGAGCAGTAAATGCGGGAGTTCCTACTAAGGATAGACTAGCTAAATGGGTGGATATTGATCCATCATGTGTGTTTTGCCACAATCAAGATGAATCATTGTGGCACATTTTATTTGAGTGTGAATTTTCGAGAAGAATTTGGATAGTCTGTTGTCTGGATTTTAGACCTGAATGTTTTCCTTTATTTCTATCAGTAAGCTTGTTATGTATTGTTTTAACTCCATTGATATCTCTAAAAATGAATTGCAAGATCTCTTTATTGGATGCAATGTTTACTATCTGCTACCAGATTTGGAATCACAGGAACAATCTGTCTTTCTGTCAAAAGAAGTTTCGAGATGGACTTTCTCTTTCATTATAAATAATATCAGGAAAAAAATGGTGAGGTAGCTACAAAGGGATTACTAGAAGGGATCAAAGTGACAAAGGATAAGGAATGAATGATACATTTGATTTGGAGCGATGTGGAACAATTTAGTTGGTTTTTAGAAGGTTTTAATGAGAAACATTTAACATTTTCGCCTCGGGTGGCTATTCCACTCCAAATGGAGTTGGATATTTTTGATAACCAACCAAACTTTTGTATTAAGTCTAACAATATGTTTATAGTTAAGCCAAAGGACATGGCTAAATTAGCCGTTAGTAATAGACCGCTGGTTAGTAGGGATGATATGTACAAACTCTGCTAATTCTCGGTTTTAGTTTTAATATATTTTTGTATTAAAAATAAATAAAAAATTGACCCCTCTAAGTCCTCCAAATAATAATACAAATTTTGACTCATTTCATGAGTAATAAGATGAATTTTATTATATGAACCTTATATTAAGTCTAATATATTGGTAAACTCAGTTCTTTTTTTACCAAAAAAAAAATTGGTATCAGCTTTGTTTAATCTTGCTTTTTTACCGATATTGTATCACTAGATCAGAAGAGACAAAGGGTAATAAGGTAAAAAAAATATTATTATAATAATAATGAGGATATTTTTGTCTGATCTTAACTGATATGGGTAGATCCGAATTGGGCTCAGATCAATATTGGCCTGTCGATTTAGGTAGCTATTGCTTTGATTCCCCATTTTTAGTTCCCTCTCCATTGCCGAAGCCACCTTCTCCAATCTGTCTAAAGATGTAAGCTTGATGGCAACCCTCAAAATTGGGCGCAACTTGCACCAAATTCTCCAGTGTCATTTGTGAAGTCTATTGAACCAACAAATTCTCTCAGACCACCTTTCATAGTCTCTGACCTCCTATCCTCCTCTGCTAGCTCATCATCCGGTCCTCAAGGGTAGACTTGTTATTTAGAAAATAGTAACCACACCACGTCATCTATCCATTAATGCTTCTAATCTATGGAGTGAATTTAAGTGTGATTTCATTTCCAAAATGAGGAATATACTCAATATTATTAGAAAAAGAGTGACTTACATCATATAAAATTTAAATTTAGGAATGATACAAGAAAATTTTTCCTTTATTAAATTCCCTAAACTACCCATGATGGTAAAAACTTAATTGACCAAAGAAAAAATAATAATTACAGAATTCAATGGATCCCTACAGTTCAGGACTTTGTTCTGCTTCAGTCCTTAATCTTACAAGAAACTAGGGCTATAATCCCAATCAAATACCTTCCAGTCACCAACCTGATAGTCCATACAATAAGAATGAATATCAAATAATAAATCACCACTTATACCTGATTGGTTTTATGGCTCGGGCCTAAAGATAAACTCCAATTACATGCAGTCACACGTAACCCATGTTGCAGATCAGTTATGAGGAGACTCAGACTGAAGAGGTCTGGTACACACAACGCCTTTGGACCAGTTAAACCACACTCAGGGTGTAATTCCTGGCATCCCAAATCCCCAATTATCAAAACCATGAAGAACTCCATTAACAAGGTTTTGGGGTTCTCACAAGATCTCTGCAATATTGTATTGACGTTCTCATCTCTCTTATGAAACCACTAGAAAAAAAATTGTGCTCGAAAAGACCCTGAAGCTCATTTCAATGTGGACCTTCAAAAATCCCAAGGGATGCCTAGATGGAGTCTCTTTGGAATCTTCTGATTCTTTGTGACACGGCACATCAGCACGACTAGGCGGCATGGATTGAGACTAACGATCTCTCTTCAAAAACACGGTCATGGGCTCATCGAATCTCGGCTAACAGAACAAGCAAGTCGCGTTGAGGTTTGACAGTCACCCAAACAGAATCTTTTTAAGGTGCACCATAGGAACGCGCAACACATAAATATTGACTTGGTTAAATGCATCGTGGCGTATGGAAAAACCTATGCACGATCAATCGGAGACCTCAAGGTGGTATCTTCGACACCTACAATCTATCTCCATGTCCTCTCCTCAAATGGCTGTCTGATTGAGATCCTGAGGACGGATCTAGATCCAACGGCTCCAAACTCTTTGAAACCCAAATGAATTCAAAAATTCATGTCTCAGACAATATCGGTTTCGTATTGGTGTATCGACTGAGATCGATCCCCAATCCCTAATTGATTCAGATGAGTTATTCGTATCGTTTTAGGGATAAAATAGTAAAAAAATCAGTAATTCTTAAAAAAAGAAAAACAGGGGCATAACTAACCAATACACACCGATCCAATCCGATCCAGATTGGTATAACGATACCGTCCCCTTGATCCTTGCAGACAAGTGACTTACCAAAAGCATCAACCAAAAACGCCCTTCTCTTGGGCATTTCATCGAATGAGTGTGGGGCTTCTTAAGCCTCGGCTGCAGAGACAAAAACAAACCCATGCTAGTTGCTGCCCCTTGTGGCCCTTGCACCCGCATGCGTGGGGTTCTGTGGGCATGCTACTATGCGCGTAGCGACTAGGCTGTTGTGCGGTGTGGCCCCTCCTGAGCGTGGCTGCAAGGCCCTGCTAGGCTGCTGCTGGCCAGCATGGCTACCACCAAATCAAGCCCCATGGGCTACAACCTCATCATGCCTATGCACCATCATACATGTCATATCATCATCACCATGCACATGCCACATCACCATATCAATGGACCAATCATGTCACTATGCCACATCATTTTTAGACACTGAGACACATCACCATGCTGCCATGAGCACTGCCACATCATCACCATGCCACACACCAGTAATATCCCACTCATAAGCCAAAGCATCATCACTAACTGACACATCACCAACACTGGCCACTTCTACTCAATGAGCATCACTATAACTGACATATTGAGGCCTCATGCTGACTCGGCCCGCCCTTGCCCTGCTCTGATTTAAGTTATATTATAAAATATATCATAAACTACAAAGTTTAATCAAGCACATTTTGTATATATGAAGATAATAAGTGATATAAAATATTTTGTTATGGTGCTATTTTATGTAAAATTGATAATTTTTTAGCTGGTTTTGCCCAACCGATACATCTCCCTGCTTCTCCCCTCTCTATGGTGTGGACCAATCTGGATCAGCCCAGCTCGGCCTGGCCTTAATTTAGAGCTAATGTTGAATTTTTTAGGCCCTGAGTCAGGACCAGGCCAAGCCCCATTAAGGGAGCTTAGGGTTGTTAAAAAAATGTAAAATGAAGACTTTGGGTTTTAAAAAGCCCGGCCCAACCCAACATTTTTTCAGCCCAACTGTCACCATACAAACACTTCCAATGCCACCAAAAGCCAATATGTAACAGATGGAACACAACGAGGTATTTCACCGTAGCATTGTTTTTGTTACATAATCTAATTAGTGATAGGGTCCCCCCTCTCCCCTCTCCCCTCTCCCCTCTCCCCAATGGCAGCGACAAGCCAACATTGTCTTCTAGGGTTCAACAATTAAGAAGAGAGTTCTTACAGTCGTTTTGGAAAACGTAAAGATCGGTTAATTTGTGAAGATGTTCTTTTTTATGATATGAGATAAAGATTTAAGGATCGAGTTTCTTGAGGGGAGAAAGGGCGATCACATCTTAACCGTGTTTTGTTATTTTCTCACCGATGGAAACTTTGTTCAAGATTTAAAGCTGACGACCAGCGACTTTTTTACATCAAAAGCTTTCACTACGTCACCCAAAACAAAAAAGGTAATAGAATTTAGGTTTTTCTATTTTTTATATTGATAACAATGGATTTTAGGTTATAAACTTATTTTTACACGACATTGCAATGCCAAGACCTGAGTTTAGCTCTTTAATGGACCCCAAACTAGATTGTGCCTCATGGAATCACTTATTTCACTTCTGCTTTTCAAGGAACCTTGTAATCTATAAAACCCAATCCAATTTAGTTGTCTTCTAGATACTTGACTTGGTTCCCTAAGATTTTCCCCTGAGAAATGAGCAAATTTTATATATTTATTTTGGAATTTTATTTTATAACATACCTTAAGGTTTCAAATATATTTGTAATCTTTTTTTTTTTCTTTTAATATCACATTTCTTTTTTTTATTAATTGAGGGTAAAATTTTATCATTTCACAATTGTATATGAAACAAATGCGAAAAAATGATAACTTTGGAAATAATGTAATAATAAATAAACTTATAAATAATTTTGAAAACCCTATTATACTCTCAGCTTAAAGAACTATTGGAACGAAGGTAATAGACAATCAAAGGTTTTTTTTTTTTTTTTTTAATACACCTATAGAGCAACTTGGAATTAGTTGCTCAACACCTAGTTAACTTGCCTTCTTCATATTGAGTTTCCAACTTATTAGATCAGCCCATTTAGGTGGATCGTTTCAACTTGACTTGTTCAAGATTCAAGAGGGAATGATTTGGTCATCTATCATATATGTCCATCTATTTTTCTCCACCCTCAAAATTATAACAAAATCCATACCTTGATAACCAATTCAAACCATCAGATTCAATGTATGATTCACAAAACAAAAAATCAAAA
>NC_056562.1:8847610-8863319 GCF_013358625.1 Macadamia integrifolia | reverse complement strand
AGGGTTAAGGTCAATCAGAGTCAGAGTTAAGGCCAATCAGGGCCATTTCGGCCCAACCCTGAAAAATCAGGGCCAATCAGGGCCGAGAAGGGTTGGGCTGAACCTTGAAGGGTTGGGTCTGAGTTGAAGTTTTGCAGTCCTGAGTCAAGGTCAGGGCAGGTTTGGGCCCAATTAAAGGGACTCATGGTTGGGCTAGGATTTTAAGAAGTCCAGCCCAACCTGGCCTTGTTGCACCCCTACTTTAAAATATATTATAAGTTCTCTCTCTCTCTCTCTCTCTCTCTCTCTCTCTCTCTCTCTCTCTCTCTCTCCCCTTTTGCTTACTGTTTCGAGAGCTTGTTTTAGTTTAATTCCTTAGGTTGATTGAGCACAACTTTAGTGTATTCCAATGTGACCTAGTAAGCGAGTGCATCAACTAATGTAAAGCTTAAGGGGTTATTCCATCTTGAAATTTAATTCATAATAATCTGTATTATACCATAGAGGGTGACTATGATCTTAAGGAGAATGACAAATGGCACAACTCTTTGCAATATGTGTGTGTGAATCATGCCATGTAAAAACATATAAAATTCGAAATAAGCCCACTTATCTAGAATGGGCGTATATCATGTGAAACAGAAGCCCATGCTTAGCTCCTATACCAACATAGGTTGAAGTTGTGGATAACATATAATGGATGATAACTTGGGCTTTTTATCAGGTTCAATCTATTAATATTTGATTCCACGATGGGGTGAAGTGTGAAGTTTCTTAACTGAACGTTCCACACATCAACCCCTCCTCCCCACAACCAAAGATAGGGTGTCAAAAATTCATAAATATATACAAAATATAAACGTGCTTTTAAAAATCGGATTAGAATCGAAATCGACCCACAATCCTGATTAACCCCAAGTCTTCTCTTACTGAGATGGGGTGAGTCCATCCGATTTTTGCCAAGTTAGACCAATTTTCAGATAATTCGGGCCCGCCTGGTTTAGAATCGGATCTGAATCTATGGAGACCAATCTTGCAACAGATTCCTAGTTGTTACACCTTGATTATAAGAAAAAATTTGGTTAGGTTGATCTCAATGGTCAGTGGCAATTGAACAATTGTTGCTGCCTTGCTTTTAATTGGGCTGAATTAGGCCCAATTTTAAAGCCCATAGAACAATTGTTGTAATTTGTAAATATAGTGAGCGGATGAAGACTCGGGCTGTCCAAAAACCTAAGAAATCAAAATCAAAATGGGAAATCTAGTTGTCATCATGGGTTGGTGACATCTAGATTTTGCCACCATCTGCTACATGCAACCATATATGGTGCATATGAATGGATAGGTGTAGTGGGAACCATGTGATAGATAATACTACACTTATTTCACAAGTAAAATTTCAACCTTTTATGAGCAAAGAAAATTGATAAAAAGTATGGAAGAAAGAACATTCCCTAATCATGCAGTCCCTATGCCCATAAATTATCAGAAATTGTCATTGAATTTTTTATTTTTCGAGTACATATGTAACATGATTTCCTTCATTGAAAGAAAAAAATGTATTTCTTTCTCTCCTCTCCATCTCTCCTCCGCTTCTCTCCTCTTCTCTCTCCTCTTTCCCCACTTCCCCCTTTGGGAAGTGAGGGAGGGGCTACGGTACAGCAAAGGCAATGGCAAATGGCACTTCAAAGATTGTGCCACCCTATGATTGGCCAAATTTGCCTGAACTTTCCAAAATTTCTAGGATTGATATCTTTCAAGCCATAGAATTAACAATTTTGATGAACCATATATCATTGAAAAGATCTTTTTAAGTACTATCCAATGATGCAAGGATCAGGAAAATTTTGTCTAAGAATACACTCAAAACTACAGTTGAAGTGAATGACCCATGAAATCATGGCCAAACGGCATCATCTTCACCCCCAAAGTTTAGGATCAGGTTTAATATGTCAAAACACTCTTATGCTAGAAGTTTGGTCAATTTTTAAAAGGTTGGGACACTTAATTATTACCAGGAGCAAAATGGTCATTTTCTTTTGAACTGTTCCGGTGAGATTTTCGGTTGAGAGCATGGTTTCAAGTATCGGCCAGATTGGCGTATCGGCCAGATTGGCGTATCAGCCATATCAGATCGGTATCGGCTGAGACCGACCCCTGGCCCCTGGCCGATCCGGATTGGTGATCCGTATCATTTCAAGGGTAAAATAATAAAAAAATTAGTACTTTTTTAAAAAACAGGGGTAAACCCAACCGATATCCACCGATCCGATCCGATCTGATCTGGATTGGATACCGATACCGATACTGTCCCCTAAAATCTAAATCCTTGGTTGATAGTTCCTGAAAACTCCTCCCATCACTATTGATACACTTCCCAGGGTGACAAAATTCGTTGTCCACAGCACAACAGAATTCAGCATTGCAAAAGACCATATTCCCTCCCAGCTCAACGAACTTCATGCTATCTAACAATGCAAAGGCCAATATTATTAAAGCAATTATTCATCTTCTTGTATTTACCTTATTTCTCTTCGGCTAAAGGCAAGTAAAAAGCCCCAGTTAGTGGTAGCACCACTTCCACTTAAAGAGCTCCTCAAATGGAGATTTACCTGTAGAGAAACTAGATCCTTAACACTTTGTTTTGTATACTTGGACAACCAACATGAATTCGAAGCATAAAACAAAGAGAGGAACCTGACACTCTCAGCATAATCGACTAAATTGCATCTTCAGCTATCCGGTAGAGTTCTTCCACTTACCATTGTTATGACTTGAAACGTACCTATTGCCGGATCTCCTCAAGTCTCTACCACAAAATCTAATGGGAACATGAAAGTTCATTGAATTGCTCAACTTCCATGAAACTCTGTTAGCAAAGAGAACCAACTCAATTCTCTGCCCTTCGATGGCCATTTCCTGCAACAAAATCGCCACACCTCTGTTGATCTTTCTCTCTTCTTCGTGTTCACCAACCATCTGTTAAGTTGCATAGAAAATGAGCTTAATTTTCTCTAGAAAAGTTATGATCTTCCTTTTTAACTCTTCACCTCAATAACCTCAACTTCACTGTCGCTGTAATCTCCCCAACACTTGGTTGGCTTCTCCTCCACTCTTAACTTGCTGCAAGAATCTTTCGTAACCACAATATCCTCAGGAACAGCAACTGTAGCCGTAGGATCTTGCTCTACTTCATGATTTTCCTCCTCAGAATCTACAGATGGACGTTTTTGCTTCTTTTGCTCATCTTGCAGGTTTTCGCTCTCCTCATTCCCTTCCAGTGAAGGCTTTCGCTTTCCAGCATTCTCTTCTGTCTCAATTTCGGTTTTCTTTCCATCCACTTCAACTGTTAGAGATTCAAGTGAACTGTTAGGAGACACTGAAAAATAACCATTTGGAGACACTGGTGTACCATTAGGAGACACTGGAGAACCATTAGGAGATTCTGGAAGGCCATTAGATGGGACCAGAATGCCATGTGGAGAAGCTGGAAAACTATTTGGAACCCATGGTTGCCCTGGTATGAACTCAGCTGCATGTGGATTCATTATTCTAGGATGGTTAAGGTGATTCCCATCCCCAGCTTGTTCATCATTCTGGAGACCACGTTTGTTGCGGAGGACCCGATTTCCAGATCGGTTATAGCCTCCTGACAGACGGGGTCCGTAAGGAACCCTGGCCGTTGCTGACTGATGAGACTTACGGACAGGATTAACAGTCAGCATAGGGGGGACATTAACAGGCGGAGGCAAAATTCCACCATGATCTTTGAAACCTGGCATAGGAACTGAGCCAAAGACAGGGACCATGGACGGGTTGAATGGAGGTGCTGCTGCAGAAAGTTTTTTAGCTGTATCCTTCCCAGTTTCAGCTTCCACCTGCTTTTCTCCTGCTAATGAAGGCTTCCCATTCTCACTTCCATTTGATATAGCTTTTGGACTTTCACTTGTCTCTGCCACCTTTTCAACAACAGTGCTTGCATCTTCTCCTCCTGACTGCATTATATCTTCTCTTGAAACGGACTGAGGTTCCAAATCAGATAAAGTAACTGATTGTTCCATCAAGGTGCTTCCGGTACCCGAAGTTTCAGATTCAGCGACAGTAGTATTTGGAACCTTCAAAGAATCAGCGTTATCAGAAAGAGCGGCAACTTTCCCACCAACGACTGTTTCTTCTTCAACAGAAACACCTTTTATTTCTTTTTGAGCATTGGTTACTGCATCATCGCTCACTTCTGCTTCTTTATTTCCGATGACAGATTCCTTTACTTCCTCACAAGAAACCAGTGGCAGATGCTCTCCCTCAATGGGTTTCTGAACCTTTTTCTCATCTCCACTCTTTACCATTGTCTCCTTCTCAATTTGAGTTGATTCAATTACTGAATTTCCCTTGATTTCTTCAGGATTATGCTCATCAGTAGGATTTCCCTTTCGTAGCTGCTCCATTACAGCCTTCACTACTGTCCCAGGTGGAGCCAATGCAACCTCCATGGGATTCTGAACCTTTTCCTCATCTCCAATCTTTACCGGCTTCTCCTCAATTTGAGTTGATTCAATTACAGCATTTTCCTTGCTTTCTTCAGGATTATGCTCATCAGTAGGATTTCCCTTCGGTAGCTGCTCCATTACAGCCTTCACTATTGTCCCAGGTGGAGCCAATGCAACCTCTTTGTACGAGAAGAGCTTTCCAGCTGATTGAACACTGATAGGACTGGTCAGAGAACCAGATTTTGGGGGTTGCCCGGTGGGAGCAGGGCTTGCTGTGGCTGATTTTGGGTACAAAGATTTTTCTGCAGCTATGCCTGAAGTGGCAGAGTTATTAAGCTTTGGACTGAAGCTTGAACTCTTTACTAACTTCCTCTGAACAGGAACAGCAGGAGCTGTAGCAGCAGGAGCCTCATTTTGAGATGTTCTTGGGGATTGAAAATTGGTGGGCCTTCCTCTGTATCTTGCGGATTCTGAGACATTTATGGAGTTTGTATTCAGCTTTGCTAGGCTTGGCCTCCTTGATCCGGAGGACTTACGACCTGCGGGTCGACCCTTTGGAACAGCTTCTTGCCATCCTTCATCAGAAGTATCTTGCTGTGATGGATGGTCATCCTGATGGTTCAGTGCGGACCCATCGACAAGACTAATGATAGGTTTATCATCATTAGACTCCACAAACTGAGCTTCTGTTTTGTTTTCCTTGTCACTGTAGGTCTCCGTCACAAGGTAAGTCTGTGAAAATGCTTCATCCTTCTGATATTCATCTGCGGCTGTGTCCCAATGGTTGTGACACTGTCCTCCTTTGATCTGTAGTTATGAGGTAAGGAATCTTATTGCCAATATCACAATGATGAGAAGAAAATTAAGATCAAGTAAACATCTAAGGTTCTGAATGAAAAATATTAACATACCTTTGCTCGGGCTTGCTTCTTTTGGTTTTCTCTCCCTTTCAGATCAGCATCTGGGTTTATGTAATCTAAAAGGTCGGACACACTGGCCCAAAAGTGGGTTAGAGAATTTGATACAGATCAACAGATGTATCCTAAAGACCTCTAAAAATTTGGACATGAATTCTTGAGTACAAAATAAACCACCAAAATCAATTACAATACAATTTACTGGGTTGCATTTTTTCTTTTTAAATCTTTTTGAAGTTTGAAATAGAAAATTAAGTAACCCCCCTCTTTTTACACTGAGAACAGGAATTACAACAATAATAGTAGTGGTAATTGTTATAATTAAAATAATAAGGAATACAATGAGAGACTATAAGAGACTAAAAGAAAGGTCTAAAGAACAAGCCAGATAACGGGGACATAAAACCAATATAAAAAGATTATAACATGAACCATCATCATGCATCTATACTCACTATTGTATAAACCTATGGTAGAGACCCCAAAAATAAGATTAAATAATATAAAACGACTATACTGCAGTTGAAATTTAGACAGCTACGGTTTACAGTTCAAGAAATCAATTGGCTTCTATGATTTGGGGTCATCAAATAAGTGAACAATTAAATGACCCCACTGTTTAGGAACAAATTTTTCTATTTCCCAAGGAACATGAACCACGGAGGAAACATTGCAAAAAAGCAAACTACAAATGCAACCAACTAAAGCAGGCCCCAACTAAACGGAGTTTGCTACACAGATCCTGTTGCACCATTCAACTTGTCTGGAGTCATGTTTGTCGTCAAAAAATTAAGCTAATTCATATTAATTGTCTATCCAAGAATTAAATATTGGATAGCTATTATTAATGGTTCAAAATGATATCCAATCAAAAGAGTGGTGATTTCCAGGCAACCAAAATCATGATTAAGAATCCTGACCGTTTTAGACATCCAAATTTTCTTTTTTTCATGAATGATAACCAGTTCCCTCTTTTAATCATTACCTTAAGTGACCTTTGCTTGCTATAGAGGCATCCGGCTTTGGGGTACCATTGCGTGCAGCTTCCTGCTGTTCAAGGGCCTTGGATTCGAAGTACTCAAGCCATGCAGCAGCATCCTGAAAACACAGAAAGCGAAATTACCATAAGAGGAGCTAAAATATGAAATCTATGACCACTGTTGAACAATGATCGTACCTGAGTACGGAGATCTTCTGATCCAAGCTTGCCCTGTAGTATCTGTAAAGTGGTCTGTTCATGCTGAACACTTAATGAGTATGCTTCCATCAAAGACAGAGCAATTGCAATGGCATGGTAACTGGCAGCAGTCTGAAAAATAGAATCCAGGAATAGAAATTAACCACATCACCGATCTACTCGCTGTACATATTAATTGCTCCAATACACAAATTAGAGGTAGAGAGAGAGAGAGAGAGAGAGAGAGAGAGAGAGAGAGACCTGTATATGGTCTGCTCCCAGCAGCCTTTGGTTACACTTTAGAGCCTCATGTAGGTACCTAAGAGCAACATGAATGTTTCCCAGGCCTTCTTCCATCATTGCAATATTAATATAGGTTGCAGCCGTATTTGGATGTGAGGGCCCACAAGTTAAATGCAAAAGATACAAAGCACGATTGACATACCTAGGCCAACGGAAAGGAAAAAGTAAGCTATACACACACAGGCATGTGTGAGCATGCGCACACATTGGAATAGCTACAAAATAAAACAATTATTTCTCAAATGTGAGTATCACTTATTATGGGGAACAAGACTAATATAAGCTAATTCTAAGCCAGAAAGATCCAGCGAGAAACTAGTACTGACAGGATCACAGAACAGAGAATATAAAACTAGAATATAGAGAAAGTTTATCTCTCAAAATTGAAAACTCAGAGCAGTCCAATAACTTGAAAGAATGGTCTACCCTAAGAGAAGAAAAAGCATACAGAATTTGACAGAAGCATGATAACAGAATAGAGATAAGGAGGCATTCTAAAAACCCTAAACATTAGGGTTTTGAAAACCTCAAGTAAGCCAGAATTGCAGGAAGGAAGGAATCATAACCAGAATACGAAAAAAGTAAATAAGTTGAAATTTACAGGTTTTAATGGCCTGAAATTATGGTTGGTTGTTCTACTGAGCAAGGAGAGAAACTCCGCAAAACAGGATTGAAAATTTGAAATCCAATGGGCATTGAAAGATATTTGTTACAAAACCAAGATCTGTAACCAGTAACTTGAGAGAGTAAGAGAAGAGAGAAAGAGATTGAGAGAGAAGAAGAGAAGAGAGGCTGCAAGAGGGGAGCAGCCGAGCATGTTTCCCAGTCCCCACTACCATCAATATTTATTAACACCTAAAGTAATACAATCAAACTAGGAAACTAAGTCCTTGTGCCACAAGCAAGATAAAATAGGAAGTTTATCCTAATTAGTAAGTAGAGATCTATCCTAACTAGGGAAAGAAATAAACTAAAGCAAAGAAGTAAAACTCATCCACGATAGGAACACTCCCCATATCGTGGTACATATCTTAACACTCCCCCTCAAGCTGGAGTATACATATATCAAAAGAAAACTTCCAGCTTGGACCAACAAAAATAGAAAATTAAACATAACACCGGTCTTGAGTAGTAGTGATAGACGCTAGAGAGCACAAAGAGAACTCCAATCATCCACATCATAAAGTCAGTAGCATCAAAGGCGCTTCTCAAGGAAGGCAGGTAGTAGGTAGGAAGTAGCAACAACAGATTGCAGCGATAAGCATATATCGACATCAGGTTGTCGGGGACCAGGAAGCAACATCAGGTTGCCGAGTATTAAGTAGTAGCATCGGGTGCCAGGGTAAGCAAGTACATCATCAAGTGCCTAGGTACAAGTAGCAGCATCCAGGTGCCGAGGTAAGCAAGTAGCAATATCAGGGTGCCAAGGTAAGCAAGTACCAGAATAAAGCAGATAATATAAGAACTGCAATTGAGTAGATAACAACTCCAATCTCCCCCTCACATGTAGCATTACACGTGGACATACAATGTCCAATAATTAGCATCTCAAAGGATGAGCAGTACATATAATCCCATAGTCAAGAGCAAAAAATAATTTCCAATCTCCCTCACACTATAGCAAATTATCTTCATGCAAGCACCAATTTTCCAAAAAATTGTAACCCAAACTGATGCAATCTAGGGGTCCAAGACCCTAAATTGGGTGCTATGTGCTCAAAAATGGCAAATATGTAATTAATCCATGCAATCTCAGTTTTGAACCCAATTATGGGCCCAGCCAAGAGTGTAATAACCATTTAATGGAGTAATAGCATTCTGGTAAATAATCAGAATTTTCAAGGGGTCAATTTGGTAGCTAAAGAGCCAATGGACAACAAGGGAATTGGAATTATTGTTTGGGGATAAACTAGGAAAGAAGGTTAATTAATGGGCATGAAGGAATAAGAGACAAAGGGAGGGGCAATATTGGAAATTAAAGAGATAAAATAAGAAAGCCAAGTAATGGGAGAACGTATGGCCAAAGGGTAACCTAGGAAGCAAAACAAATTAATGGGACAAAAGGGATTATAGATAAAAGAGAGGGGCAGTGGGGGAAATATGGGAAATAGGTTTTAATTAAAGAAGCACAAATCGTGGGACAGGTCACTCGTCCCTTACCTCCAGCCAAAAACATGGCAGAAAATCTGCCCCCAGTAGTTCGATTGTGGGATCAACAACTCGACACGCAAACAGCAGTACATTGTTGCTGAAAATTGAAGCAGCAAATCGATAGAGCAGCAACCAAGTAGCAATCGATTCAACTTCAGATCAAAGAACCATAGTACATAGCAGCATCAACCAGAAAATCGTTGAAACCCACGAATCAATGCAAACCAGAAAATCAACAAATGCAGGTAGCAAATCAGCAGAGTTATTGACGTCAGACAGCAACATACGACAGCAGCGATTGCCAGTTTGAGAGCAAATCCAATAGAGCAAACTAGTTCAGCAGAGCAGCAAATCCTAATCAAAGCAAACTATAACAGCAAAGTATCGAATGGCTTAGAAGTATCAAGCTGAAAACTGAGAACTCCAGCAGTAAATCGTAGCAGTAGCAGTAGTTATGCTTCATCATACAAAATCTTCATCGAAACCATATGAAACCCTAGTTCTTCTTTTCTCTTCAATGAACTAGGGTTTCACCAGTAGCAGGAGAACTTAGAAGGACTCTCAAAACAGCTACTGGTTACTGCTCTGATACCATGTTACAAAACCAAGATCTGTAACCAATAACTTGAGAGAGTAAGAGAAGAGAGAAAGAGATTGAGAGAGAAGAAGAGAAGACAGACTGCAAGAGGGGAGCAGCCAAGCATGTTTCCCAATCCCCCCTACCATCAATATTTATTAACACCCAAAGTAGTACAATCAAACTAGGAAACTAAGTCCTTGTGCCACAAGCAAGATAAAATAGGAAGTCTATCCTAAGTAGAGATCTATCCTAGCTAGGGAAAGAAATAAACTAAAACAAGGAAGTAAAACTCATCCACGATAGGGACACTCCCTATATCGTGGTACATATCTTAACAATATTGAAGAATTCCACTCTTGGTAGGGAACCAAAACTCAGACAGAAAATAGAAACCAGAAACCAAAATTAGTAACTCAGATTTAGGAAGTCAGAAATTTAGAATGTAGACATTTAGAAACTGAAACTGAAACTGAAATTAGAAACAGATACAGAAATAGAAACTAGATTCACAGACCATATTGTAGAAAGTGGAGTTGAATGTGATTCTGAAACTGATCGACGTTAAGATTAATTAGATAAGATTGGGAATCAATGCAGATATTAATCCTGTAATTAGATCTGATTGGAAATCAATGCAGAGATTACTCTTGTGAACGGAATAGAAATAGAAACAGAACAGCCTATAGAATCGCAGGGTCAGAAGTTCGAACTTGTTTGCAGGAGAAAGATAAAAGAGTGATAACAATCAGGAATCAACCTGATTGAGCAGTTGAATCCACAAAGAAAATAACTACTGAATTCGCAGCAGTCCACAGAAGTAACACTTTTGAATCCCACAAGAGTAAGCCTGAAATCCACAGACCAAAGTAGCAGCCAAAGCCTTTTCATTCATAAATTCATCAGTACATACTTATATAGAATAGAGCTAGACAGACAGACTCAAAGAAAGAAAGCCATAAAACAACCATGAACTGGAAAGGAAACATAAACCGACTACGAAACTGAAGTAATAAAGATAACAGCTAGGAGGAATAGGTTTCATTGTTCGAGATGAAATTGGGCATTGCAAGTTCGCATATCATCTCCATCTTCTTTCACTAAACCCATCATTGGTGAATCAATTGCTATTCGGACTGCTTTGCTTGAAGCCATTTCAAAAGATTTTGACAAGCTGATTGTGGAGTCGGACAACAAGGATGTTATCACTTATCTTCAACGGAATGCTCATCAATCACCATTGGAGATCAGGCCTATTTTTTGGAGGATATTATGCATATTTCCTCATACTTTGTTGCTTGTAATTTTGTGTATGTTCCAAGGGAGAATAATAGCATTGCTGACTCACTGGCTAGGAGGCCCCTGTCGATAACGTGTGCGACGGTTTGGCCAAATTCCAATCCATGGATATTGGAGATGTGTCAATCTCCCTCCATGAGTACTACACCTAATCTATGAATAAATTCCCTTTCCCATCCCATGGGTTGGGGTTCTTCTACCGAAAAAAAAGAAAAAAAAAACACTAGGATACCTTAATAACAAACATAAAAAAGAAATTATAAACTCCAAAGTAGCCCCACAGTTCTGTTTTAAGGAGAACCAGAACTGAAACCGCAGGGTCTGGAAAGAACCAGAAAACTGGTTGAAAGTTAGACCAGACCAAACCACAGGCCATTCTGGCATGTTTTCTCTTCGTTCTTCTGCTAACATGGCTCGAATTTTGCATCAAGGAATCTGCAGAAAGTCCCTAATGCTGCTATAATTACTAAATAGGATTACAGTAACTAAGGTTTCAGCAACTCAAAGTCAACAGAATAGATCAGAATTTCAGGGAATAGATGACCAGGAATTAGAATACAGATTTTGAAGGAAAACAGAGTAGTATTCTAGTTGATAAATTCAGAACAAACTAACAGGAAATATTTAGCAGAAAAAGGGTGCCACGGGTATTAGGAAGTAGGAATAAACTGCCCTGCAGTTTGGTAAGAGATTGAGATAGAAAAGTATGCAGTTTGGTAATGGGGCACGAATTCACCTGCTGCGATTTCAGGGAATAGATGACCAAGTAGAATCTGAGAATCCACTCAGTAGAACAGCACCGAATCCACAGTAATAGAAGAAAACTTCAACAACATTGCTCATATATTCGTGTATGAGGCCATAGGCCATTACATGTATAAATTGATTCTGTAACACTCCTCAATGATTTGGAAGACAAAATACTACCTGGAATTGTCGAAACAGACTAGTATTTAATACTCCTACTCAAACTAGGACTCTAAAAACAAAACATAGATTTAGAATGTAATAGGGTAATAGCAAACATTAAACATAAGGACTAAAAAAAAAAAGGACTAAACTAATCCTACTTATTTAATCTTGTAGTCCTAGTTCTTACCTTTATTTTAGGCCCATTAAATTGGCCCATCGGACCAAGGGCCTAACATATATAGAACCCAACCCAAGGCTCGTTTCCACTAAAATAAGTCACTCTTTTCTAAATTTATCTCCATCAAGGATTCGTGTAACCAAAACAAAGTTTGTTTAAGGCATCATTCGCTTTTGTGTGTGTGTGTGTGTGTGTGTGTGTGTGTGTGTGTGTGTGTGAGAGAGAGAGAGAGAGAGAGAGAGTTTTATTCTCTAAAAGACAACTCTTGGATATCACGTCACCAAGATCAGACGATCAAAATATCTCCCCAGTTTTACCATAAATTAGATGATTAAGATCATTCAATCAATCACCAATGAATGGACTTTAACCATGTGCAGAAGAAATGTTTACCATGCGATGCCATTTGGTAAAAATAATAGATCTGGCTTCACCATCTGAATTTATGCCACATAGATAAAGTAGATGAGTACGAAGCTACAAACATGCTTGGGGGTATGATGTATTCTAGGTTAATCAAATAAGATTTAGAGAACAACAATAACCACAGGACAGAATCACAGTAGTCCAAGTTTAAGAAGCAGAGGGACATAATATAAGGAGTTGTGATATCTCAGAATCTAATGGTCGGATGAGGCTGAAATTAGAATCGAGTAGACCTCTAAATAGATTGTTTAGGCCCCACAAAATATCAAGCTGATCCAGTGGTCAGATCTGCTGGAACAGTAGGAAACAAAAAAAAAGATACTCTAGAAAGATAGAATTTAGTAACTTCTAAAACAATCAATAACTCACAACCCATGGTTTAGTTGCCCCTCCAATTCTGGTCGAAGGTATGGAGGACTGAGAAGCAACTAATATCAGAATCTATGCCAATCCAATGGTTGGATTGACTGGACTGCAGACACAAAGGCCTGCAACAAACAGAATATGTTAGAAAAGCAACAATAGACTGAGATCTGAAGAACAAAACCTGCAGAACAGTGAACAAAAATAGAAATTTTGAATAACAAAGAAAAATGGAAGGCAATCAAGGAGAATATAGAATGAGAAAGCCAAATTACGAGCCTATGGGCTGCTGGAACAACAACCAAAAACAGAAACCAGAACTGGAAGAACACTGTGCCGCAAGCTGTCATGTTCTTCAATTTTCAGACGACAGTCCTTATCATAGTGAAAGGACTCCCACTTTTTCGGCGAAAGCCTGAGTTCATTTTTCTTCTCCCAGTTGTGAAGCCTGATTGATTCGAGTCTTTTCCCTGCCCCCCTGCCTCTCACTTCGTTTCGTTCTTCTCCTGTACCATCACTGGATTGAAGACACCCCCGATCAGCCCAACTTTCCCAAATGCCCACCACCCAGAATCGATGATCAGACTCAACTATCAGGGAATTGATTATCTAAACCAAGCATCCACAAATCCACCATTAACGGTTTATGAAATAATTCACCCCCACTACCTATCAGTTGCATCCGATTACACTCATACATACTAGATCATATGCATTAAAGGTGATAGGTGATAGACTGCCCACTACCAAGGTTTCAATTCTCTCATGGTAGCGCTTGCCATAGATCAGTCTTGAATAATAAAAAGAAGAGCTATCGTGGATAGATGGACCACTAACCAAAAGAAAAAAGAACAGTAGCCTGCCTTGCTCTACTAGTCCAGTAGAAATTCAAGTAGATGGTCCTAGGGGCCTTAGACAGCTAGTATTAGGCAGGAAATCAGCAGAACCAAAAAAAAAAAGAGAGAGAGAGAAAAGGAAAGGAAAAAGAAAAGATACTGTCTGGTTTCACCACCAAGACCTACGCAAGGCTTCACCACCAACCATTCCAAGGTTTCACCACCTTGGTTGCCACTACTTCACCATAAGAGCTGCTGTCTCCCTTCTCTTCTATTTATGAATTTGAAAATAGATGTAGTACAGAATAGGAGCCATGGCTACCAAATAGCCTACAATCAAATAAATAGAAACTTCCTAGGAGATCTAATGACTAAAACCAAAGAGGAAGGAATAACATAAAAAATAGAAACTATAATATTAGAACAATCGATGGCCCATTATGAGACAAAATATGGGCATCAATGTAGTAAACCAGTGGCATATGACGGGCTTAAGTTATAACCAGAATATGGGGCTAAGTGCATAGTTTTTAAGGCGCTGCTAAGGCGTCGCCCTACCAGCACCTTGTCGCTGATGAGGTCTAGAGATAGTAAGGCAGTGCTCCGCCTTATGTGAAGTGGCGCCTTATGCATTTCTTTTTTTTTAAACACATTTTAGAATTACTTGATGAAGATTCCAAATATAGATTTTTTATTGGTAGGTGTATGGTTTTGTTAACACTTGAGATGTATGAGATCAGCTTTACTCCACCAAAAATAACCAAAACCAACAAAACAAAAACATGATTCACAAACAGGGTTTGGATTTTGTCAAGGGTTTTAAGAAAGGGCTTTGAGAAGGAATCAAGGAACAAGGAAGAACCACTAATCCAGGCGACCATTTTGCTCCGGCAGCGGTGAGCTTCATTCTTCTTTGATAGGAGTAGAAATATAGTGGATGACCTTAGGGCTTAGGCACTCATTTTGGCATCAAAGAGGTAAGTATAATAAATACTTGTATTTTTTATGTCTTCTTTTCTTTATATTTATAATTTTGTTTCATAATTATGTATTTATATTATATGTTAATATGTTATGATGATTGATGATTGATGAACTTAGTTTATTCGCTTTATTGATTTGTTTTCTTGATGAATCTCTTACATTGGTATGAATATGAACCTTTAATATTTATTTAACATATAAGTAATAGAATTCAACTATGATTTGAGCCAAATAGATTGGTTTTATAAAAAAATTACACAGGAACACTTTAGTCGATAAGGCGACGCTTTATCCCGCCTTATCGCTAAGGCGACGCCTTATCCCGCCTTATCGCTAAGGCGCTCCGAAAGACCCTCAAACGCCTCCGTCGCCTTACCGCCTTAAAAACTATGGCTAAGTGTGGGCCCAAACACAACTTAAACTGATGGGCAGAAAAGGACTTGACTGGGCTGGTTATAACTTAAACCAATGGGCCTCAAACAGGGGCCTGATTCCTCTTCCTACGCTGGAATATTCTTAGCTCTACCTCAGGGGTTTTAGGTAGTAAAGGTTTGTTAATTTGAGAAAAATAAATCCTTGTTCTGAGCAATGCCAAATTAAGAACTTAAAATAACTTCTGTGCCGTGCACAGCACAAAGAATGTGACACAGAACTGGAAATTGAACATCGAAAAAAATATTTTGTTTTAAGTCTGTGGCTAGTCAAACTAAATATTTCTTTCTGTCGTTGTTACTATTAGAAAGGTTTCCCTACATACTGTCTTCAATAAAAATTATGAAGAAAGCAATTGAACACAGGCAATCAATGAAAAAGAAACTTACTTCAAGGCCAATTCTGTATGTTGAAGCCGATAGTAGAAAACAGCAAGATCCCCGTAGCTTTTCATTGTATCTGGATGATCAAGGCCAAGTTCTCTCTCATTGATATCCAACGCCTTTTGCTGATAGATGGTTGCCTGCTTAGAAGTGCATAAAGTCAATGCCGCAAACATGTTAAACATAGAACTGCATCATGTGAGATAGATAATAGCAGCATGGAAGTCTCAGAGAGCTTCATTAAAACCAATGGAATGAATACTTGATCAATGAATTCATGCATGCTAATCATGTATATTAAAAAA
>NC_056562.1:8782969-8847590 GCF_013358625.1 Macadamia integrifolia | reverse complement strand
TAAAAAAAAAAAAAAAAAAAAAAGAAAGAAGAAGAAGAAGAAGAAGAAGAAGAAAAGAAAAGAAAAGAAAAGAAAGAAAGAGATATTTATTGAAGTGTTCGGCCATACAGACCATTTTTCTCCTGTTTCTCACAGATATCATGTTTTAATTTCAGGTGTGAACACATACATTAAACACAGTGGACATAGGAGCTGGTTTTCCAATACATTTTTCTCCCTGCTAAAGAAATTTGCCAGCCAATACAACAGAGGAAACTAATAAAGATTCCCCCCCCCCCACTCAGTCCCTGGCCTACATGCATTTGAAGGCTATACGTATACATATGCATAAATACAAAATAAAAAAAGAAAAAAAAAATGTATGCCAAAGCACATACCTGGTTGAAATCCCCAGTATGGTACAACACTACAGCCAAAAGGCTATATGCTCCTGCTGTCATTCGATGGTAAGGACCACATACCGCCACAAGCTTCGAGAGTGCCTAAACTCCATACGATAAGCAGGATTTTGGTTACCACAAAAACAATTCAATTTGTTAGGAAATCAGTAAATAATGGTTCCAATACCTTAGTACCATAATTAACAGCATCTTCCAGCTTTCCTTTGTCCAATGAAGTCTTGGATGATTCCAATAGAGTGCGCCCATCTGCTGATGAGCATGCTACATGCTGTATTACAGAATTACCAGTGTTAAAGCTTCCATAAGGTCCTTAGTATAGTCAATAACAGTGTCATTATATTTACCTTATATACTGGGAGCATGCTAATAATATCTGATTTCCTAAAAGGAGATGGAGTGTCCATATCATAATCCCTAGGAACAAGCTCAAGTCCCACCTGATAAAAGATATGTGCAATCAACAGATAGAAGGGAGAAGGTGAGTGAAAAACTCTACTGGAAATCTAGTGGTCACATGTTCGAGGCAGGAAACAGCCTCTCCGCGAAGCGGGGTAAGGCTGCATACACCCTCCCCACCCTGCAGTGGCAGGAGCCTCATGCACTGGGTACACCCTTTTTTTTTTCTACTGGAAATCTAGTGATCAAGGATATACACCCTTTTTTTTCTACTGAAAATCTAGTGATCAAGGATGGTACCTTGTGGCATAGCCCACGAAGAATGGCATACTTCTTCAAATCCTGGCACCTTTCATCTCTCCAACGCCATCCAAACCTTTTCAAGAGGTAGGTTTCTACCCATTTACATTTGAGGATATCATCGTTACTTATGTCTGCAGAAATGCTTTCAGTGGAAGGAGGTCCAAGCAAGATATTCAAACATGAGGCTATAAATCCAGCCAAGTCACCTACATCTTCAACTGCTGCAACAACTGCTTGTAGTATACGTTTGTAAGCTCGAACAACCATCTCATGTATACAGAGTGACTGTATATGAGGGAGCTTGTCTGCAAGATCAACCTGGTGTGATGCAGGGGAAAGGGGAAAACAAGAAATAAACAACAAATGGTTTAAATCTCAAAAGAACTCCCAAGAGAAAAAAAAAAAAAATTTGAAAACTTTCGGAGCAAATGACATCAAGTGAAGATGATGTAGCTCAAAGGAGGAAGGAAAGAAGTGGCCCATCAAGGCCATCATCGAGCCAACCTTGTGGGTGGAGTTTAGTCCAGTTCCAGCCCATTAATTGATTACTCAATGAATTGTTGTGTGGGGAAGGACTCCTGGCTTCTCTCTCTTTGTATTTAATTTCTACTTTCCGTTTTGGGTAGATACTACTAGTTACTAGAAGACCTTTCCTTTTTTATTTTATTTCTTGATATACAAGCCCCTGCACCATGCATGGGACTCTTTCTAGTTGTTTCCTTATTTTTTTTTTATTTCATACAGCAATCTACATAATTGTACAAGCCCCTAGAGCTCAATCCACGATTTTGATTAACGAATAGAAGCTTGGTTTATGCCACGTTTTGCAGTGAAATGCAGTTGTGAGTAGTGAGAATGCCGTAGGGTTAGTGAGAGACTGACCGAGGCCTGGGTCATATCCCTCCTCCTTCCCCCTTTCTTCTCTACCCTCTTTTCTTCAGTTTCTATTTCCTAACCTGCAACTGTGCTACTGTTTGGAGACTACCGAGACACCTATGAAGCCTATTGGATGATCTGTTGATGATCCATTGTCTGTTTCATCGAGTTCCATCAGAGGTCTGAAGATTGGAGTTTGAATCATACCCCAGCATCAATTTTTGTCCTGGAGATTTCTGGTAGAAACTTAAGGTTGATAAATCTCTTCATCCATCCATAACTGAAGATATACCCTTCTAGTATCACGTTAACATCTCCCTGCCCTTATTCGACAGTGTTTTCAAGTCCATCCAATGACTAGAAATCTGTGTCAGTAAGTTACTAAGAGTTTGTATTTCTAGTTTTGATTCATAGTCATTAGTTGTAAATTGTAATCTAGCCATCAGCTGTGGCTAAGTTTTAGCAAAGTTCAAGGGACCTTTAACCCCTACCCTCGAAAGAGATCTGAGGCCCATCAGTGGTGGCCTTAGGCTGTTACTGCTGCTTCTTACTATTTTGAGAACTAGTTTGGCATCTCAGTTCTGGTTATCTGTTGCAGCTGAGAGTTCAATGGTCTCATATTGAGATTGTTAACTACTGATTTACCTCAGCTGATTCCCTATACTGTTGGTCTTATTCTTAGGCTTATTACTAACTTGTTGCCGCTGTTAAAGAAAGGTTCTCCCTGCTCTAATACAGTACATATCGGTCCTGTTGTTGGGTTGGGTGTTACTGTTTAGTGGCCCTAGTCCCATCACAAGATGAACAACTGACATGTAAAATTGGGTTGACGAGGTTCCTAGGAACTAGGTTGGCCCAAGAAGTAGGCAGTAGAATGTGTAGGTTGTAAAATGCACCCACCTAATGTTTCAAGTGAAGGCCCAGGCATTGGGTAATAACTAGGTGATATTTTTGTGCCATGTGATAGAAAGGTAAGTGAATGGTTTCATTAAGATCACATAAATGCAATCCCATAATCATATAAGTATTTAATATATTCAAACCATCATAATAGTTAAAGTTATGTATAGAGGGTTCTCAGGAACATGATGTATTGGGGATTCAACCCCATTGCATTAGCTTATTTGGGATTTAGGTAATCCCTCACCCCTACTGCATCTCCTCCTCTTCACTCTAATGAGGTGTTACCCACCATAAAGGAGAAAGAATTTTGAAATCCATCCCGGTTCCAATATTTAACTTTGATTAAAATTTATTTACCAAATTTTAGAATGTCAGAAGCAGTTCCAAGAACCAGAGCAACACAAGTTACTGGACAATTGACCACACACTAGGAGTTCTGTGAAACTGATGACAGACCAGCATTAGTTGTAAGGATGACAAATATATAATAAGGAATCTTCTACCATGAACAAGCAATATGGGTTAAGAGTTAAGACACTCTTAGCCTGCTCACTACTGCATCAACAAGGTTAAACTCTACGGAAGAGGTGATTGAGGAATGCCATCGTGTTGGAACCAAAAATACTATTTTAATTATGTGACCAACAAGTTTTCTCTCATAATAACCATTTCCCCATTAGAAAATAGACTCGTTTTGAATCACTAGAAATAGCCAATTGGGGCTCTGAGCATTGTGAAGAAATCTCCCAATAAGCTTAGCAATGAACTCAATCAAGCTTAACAGTGAACTCAATTCTGTTGAATGACTAAGTTTGAGCTGTTATTGAAAAAGGCCGTAACCTGTTGAGGATCCTACTTCTGCAGGGCCCCAGGAGGGGCAGATTGGAGACCGGAGTTGGTCCTAACCTTCAGCATATTTTCCCCCACAAAGTAGTCACCTCAGACTCAACCTGCAGGCTTCACACTCACAACTGAGCTTTGACACTCGAGAAAACTTCAAAAAGAATTTTCAAGTTCTTCAAATTCTGTCTAAAGTTTTCACTGAGACCCAAAATTTCAAGATCAATCTATTGCTGAGGACCAATGCCAGTCTCTTTACTGAAAGAAAGCCTTCATCCTCAATTGTGAAACTATTAAACCCAAAAAAGAGAAGAAAAAGAAAGCTTCTATTAGAGGAAGACATTCTAGCACTCACCACCCGTCCCAGTGAACACATTTGCAAGCCCCTGGTATGCATGAAGTCAGTTAATGTCCTCCCATCAACTGGGGAAAGTTCGAGGGAGCCAAAATCTGCAACCTGATAACAGTTGAAGAAACTTTCAATCAAAATGTAAGGTCCCCTAAAGCCTCAGGGGCAAGAAAACTTTAATATGAAAGAAACCCAAATTTACCAGCTTCGGAAGTGCAATATCAGCATGGTATTTATGTGCCATCTCAATCAATTCATCTGGTGACTGCCATCACACACGAATCAGACCACATATTATAATACCAAGGTCCTTGAAGTTTCAAGGAAAGACAATGATATCAAACAACTGAGAATATATGCACAGGTATATAACAAAAAGCCAAACAAACCTTGAGGTGAAGACCAGTTTCTGATTCTTTCAGACGTTGGAATGCTGATAAAGAGAGCAACTTTTTCAACATCGTTTCCTTTTCCAAATCTTGTTTTTCTAATTCCTTATTATCAGATGTATCTGATTTCTTGCTCTTGTCTCCATTACACATAGGACTTTCCTTTGCCTGGTCATGTTTGCTGCTCTTCTCATCTATCTTTTTCCTAATTTCCTTGAGAAGCCCACCTTGTTTCCCAAGACCCTTGACAATTGGTTCAACCTTAGCTTCTTCAGTTTTCTTGGACTCAATCTTCCCTGAAGCCTGATTTTGCAAATGTTGCACCCAGCATGCTCCAAGCTCCCACCTGATAGACTTCCTCTCTTTATTGGTTTCTTCTTGCAACTTGGCCAGGCTATCTCCTAGTACTTTTCGTACAAAAGACCTAGAAGATCTTAAATCTTCAACATCTGCATTATGTGACCGGTGAATTCCACTTGATGTTTGAGGTGCAGGCACTTTGTGTAGTAGCATTCTCAAGCTGAAAAGATATTCCGAAAGCAAGCCATGACCAATTAATCATAGTGGACGGTGGTATCTTAAACTGTTCCTATCTATATTAAATATTTATTTGTATGAAACTAACTAGTACTGGACAAAGAATAAGGCCAACAAGGATATCCATTGTGGTTCTTGCAAGCACTAATAATGAAGTCCAAGGTGTCCCAAAGGACCTACCTGTTGACATTCAAGGCATTGGCACCTCCATCAGATTGACTCTCAATTTCAATGTCCTGAGGCATAGGGCTACCCTTCCAATTAACTTCAACTGGAACTTTCACAACAGCTGTGTATCCACAATATCTAACTACCACAACACCTAAAGTAGCAGTATCCTGCAAAAGAACTATGCTACTTAAAGGTTTAACACTACTAGTTCAATAGACTAATGGGATCATAATAAGAAAGTTATATATCAAATGTCATAAGGCTTTATGGATGGTCTCATCCATAGAGTATCTATGGGTGACCCACCAAGTTATGCCATGTGGATGGGGCAATGTGGCAATTCTGACCATTAGATATCTAGAGGTTGGTCTGAAAATTGACCACTTGCCAAATTTCATACTTAAATCAATATATACCCTTACATTTATTGTCATGCACCTTCTTGGTAGTCTAAGCATTGGCATGTACCCTTTGGTAGTCCTGGATTTTTTAAAGCTTAATTTTTTCAGCTGGCCAACTACGATTGAGCTGAAACATGACATGTGAGCAGGGAACCTTCGGTTTACCTCTCCACAAAATTTCAAACCCCATCAGACCTGCTATGTGGTAGAAATAGGTGAGCCATCCATAGATACCCTATGGACAGGCCCATCCATAAAACCTGCTCCCATATCAAATTTCCAGAATATAGAAATTAAACATTTTACTTACATGAACTGTAGCACTCTCATCTGCAGTTATCCCTTTCAATAAGTTTCTCTGTGCGAGCTCCTTGAGTGTCATTCCTGGAGCATGACTTCCATCATTTTTGCCAGCCAACTTTGTACTTGCATCAGGTGCATCCCTTGTCACTGAAATCCTCAAATCACCAACTTTTTCCTCGTGCAAAGGAGCAGGACAATTTGGAGAGCATTTATCACTGTCAATAAGATGCTTTATAGCTGCAACAGCTTTAAAGACTGAAATGTCGACAAATAGGCTATGAAGTAAGAAGGCTTTTCGATCTCGAACTTGTCTTTCCTCTGCCGTCTTACAAGGCATAGCGGCCAGAACTGAAAACTCCCTTGCCCATGGCCTGTGATCGTGCTTTCCATCTCTGCCTTGACCACCTCCATTTCCTCCCCAGTTTTCATCTTCCACGGGAAGAGGGGGAAAAGTAGATGGGTTATCCACAGCAATGGGAGGAACAACCCACGTGTTTGCTCTGAAACCGTAAGGAAGGTTCCCAAACTGAAGGGAAAAAAAAAAAAAAGTTTATTGTAGACCCATCTTCTCAAAAGTGTATGCAAAAACTCAAGGTATAAAGTGAAATTTACTCACTTTATTGTGCTCCGTGAAAGCTTTCATGAGGGAGTTGTAAGCCTACGAGGAAAATAACTTTAAAGATTAATAAATGAAACAATCATAGATCGACGAAAAGAACCAACAAAAGAAAATGGAAGATAGCCACAGATTAATGGGAACCAAAAGCATTACAAGAAATTCAATTTAAAACTTACAGCATCAAAAGCCCGGCTAATTTGCTGCAGCAAACCAACCAGGGAATGACTAATTAGAAGCTGTTTCCCTGCAGGATAAAAACCTTTTCGGGAAGCAACGATTGTCACTGGTTTCCCATTACAAACCCGAACCTGCACACAACCATTCCGAAGTCTCAATCCATTTAACATAAAATTGCGCCAATAAACCCCCCCCCCAAACCAACCAAATTACCAGAAGGCAAAAACTTACATCAATTTGAAAGAAATCATCTTCGGCTTTATCCTGAAGGAACGGACGGGAAGACCTCCTAATGTCTGCATGAGAAACCACAACACGGGGGAGGCAAACAAAACCCAAATTCAATTATTCACCAAAGAGCAACGATATTGAGACAATATCAAATTACAGAATTCAACCCAACTAATAAACCTTGTACAAACTACTAGGAATCATCTGGGAGACGAAAAGCAGAACAGAACCCAATTACAAGAATTGAAAAAGAATGAAACCCAAATCAGAAATTGAACAAAAGAACAGAACCCATTCACAAGAATTGAAGAAGAAATTAACCCACATTGCACCGGCGGTGTAAGATGCGAGAACGAGAAGAAATCGTAGAACTGGCCCAGCTTTGGTGGAGGGCACATCGACGCAATATCACCCTTGTCCGTTCCCTCCGTCGCAGCATCCATGGCAACCATAGCCTCCGACTTTCCTTCGTCATTAACATTAGTGCCTCTTCCCCCTTCTTGATTTCCATTACTGGTACCATTTGAATTCTTCCTCCCTGCTTTGATTTTCGAACTGGATTCACCACCATTGTCTGCAAATGAATCGTCCAAGGCTTCGCCACCATTCGAGCTGGGTTCCTTTGGACTGGCTGAACCGGATTCTTTTGGGCTCGATCGTCCACCATATTTGAGAGAAGACGAAGAAGAGCCAAAGGAGGTTGTGCAGGCAACGATGTCTAGAAGTCGTCGGACATGGTCGATGGCGAGTTCTTCCGTGTAGTCCTCTGCGCAAGAGAGCAGGAGGAGTGGTTTCAGCTTTTCAGTGGTGGGAGAGAGTGGAATTCGAATTGGGGGTCACGTGACTGAAACATTTTGATTATATTCCAATCTAACGATCAGGATGCATTTTTTATTACCTTCTACAACGGTGAGGTGGTAAGGTTTGACGGAGACGATTTCCACCGAGTCTTTCAATCTGGAGCCTCGGACCTGGTTGATGAAGAAAGGTCGTTACTGGTTAGACGTTGGGTCTAGGGGTGTTAATTCCTAAACCGAACCGGTAAAATCGGCCAGATCGAACCGATAACAATACTGATCAAACCAAACCGAAACCTTATTGGTTTGATTCGGTTTCGAGTATTGCAACCCCAAAACCAAATCGAACCGCACCGGAAACCGGATGAACCCGAAACCAAACTGAAACCGGCTCAAAACCCGGACCGAAACCAAAACCAAACCGGTAAGAAACCGAAACACTCCAAAATTCATTAAAAAAATCAAAATTTGCATAGTTTTGTATACATTTGTATGGAAAGTCGAATCCAAACTAGACCAAAAACCAAAACCAACCCGGTTACAAATCGATTTAAGAAACCGAAGACAAACCGAAACCAAACCGCACCGAAACCAAAACTGGAATTTCCTTATTGGTTCGGTTTCGGTTTCAACTTTCCCACACCGAAACCGACTCAACCCGGACTGAAACCGAGCCGGACCGACCGATTGATACCCCTAGTTGGGTCCGACGAATATCTCTGTCAGGCTACGTAGCATATGCTAGCACTAAAGTAATTTCTCCACCAAACTGCATAGCGTACACTAACACTATGGTAGAGGCATAGAAAAGTGCGAAGGAAGCTACACAGTCGGACAGGAAACTCTAAAATGCACATTTCAACTATATCATAAGTTGCCTAGTTGTGTGCCTTGCATCCAAACTCAGAGGTGTTATATTATAGTTAAGAGTGTTAATTGGTTTGGTTTTGGTTTAAATAGTTTGATTCAATTCGATTCACATATATTTTGATTAAAATCAAATTCGTACCATTTACTGAACGGTTGCACTTTTTGAAACCGCAACCATTTAGTAAACGATTTCTGTTTCCATGGTTTTTAAATGGTTTTAGTTTTATGGTTTTACGGTTTTAAACGGTTTTGGTTTCGATCCATTTCATACGATTTCTAAACAGTTAGCAATCGGTTTGCTAGTTTATTTGTATGTTTACTAAAATTTACTTTTGGTGATAAACGATTCAATCTTGAGAATGTAAAATGCAAACCATTATGTTTTGTTGAAACAACCAAACAACAAAGTAAAAGAAAATATTTTGATAGAAAATAGTCTCAAGCGCATCTAACAAGTCAGTAAGTAATGCTTATAGCAGGGATTTTCTCTCTCCCCCTCCCCCAAATAATGTATTATAACATTGAAAAATATATATTTAATATGCCATGGAATAAGTAAAAATTATATTTTTATTAATATACATTCTACTTAGTGCGTTGGATTAATTTAATCAACATTCCAAACAATGAGCAAGCTACCTCTATAATCAACACTCAATCTTTGAATCAAATGAGATACTAATGATATTTTGCAACCACTTTATTTAATCTTTAAATGGGTTAATTGGATCGATTTTGATGATTTAAACGGTTCGATTTTCACAATTTCAATTCGATTTGAAACCAACAAGTTAAACGGCTCGATTTGGTTTCAATCCATTTAGCTAATCGACCTAAAATTTGAAATAATAATCAAACCATTTACTAAACGATATTACGATTTCGATGTAAATGGTTCGAATCGATTTCGATAAACGATTTCGATTTCAAATTCATATCCTTAATTATATCTCCATCCCATGTGCACATAATGTTTACTCTCTCTCTCTCTCTCTCCCTCTCCCTCTCTCTCTCTCTCTCTAGCATGCACTTATGAAGATGGGACACCGTGTTAACATATTTTGTGGGTACCACTGCGTATAGCTGTTGGGTTCCGGAGGACCAAGGGATCAACTCTCCAACCCTCACTCTGGCGAAAAACGGCACTTTTGTCCCTCGCTTCCTGTGAGGCATCCGTCCGTTTCCAGTGCAGTGCAGGACCAATTATTAATGTATAATTGAACATAAATAATTGAAGGGCAAAGGTTGAACATTGTAGTCTTCTGGCTACCACTGTGTCTGTACTTTTTCAATCACTTTTGGAAAAATTCTCCAAACCCCCTCATCCTAGAGCCCTCATTGCTTAAACCATTAGCCTCAAGAAACTAAAACCATGCTCAACTTTTTCTAATAAATAAATAACTAAAAGAGCTACTTAAGGCTCTCTATGATTGGATTTCTAGTTCAATTTTAGATTGATTTAATTAAAATAACTAAAAAATAGTTTCTATATCAAGAATTGAAATTATTGGTTGCATCAATTGAAAATATTTCACTAATAAGATATTCATTTGATAGTTCAATTTTAATAATAATAATAATAATAATAATAATAATAATAATAATAATAATAAAATACCAATAATTTTTTATAATAATAAATTAATATTAAAAATGATGATAATAATAAAATAATGATGATGATTTTTCTTACTAACAACAATGATGATGTTGATGAAAAGGCAAAAGGTTTTGTGCATGGAGCATGACCGTGCATGATCCCTTGAAATACCCGAATCATTCCTTATTTTTTTAAATCATCGATGGCCTTTTCTGTGATTGCACATGAATTTCTTAATAATAAACACAAGAGATCATTACCTAGTCATGTGACCCTTGCACCAGTGTGGGGGGCAATATGAGCATATACATGGATGCAATTTCATGTTCTCTAGTGTCTCGGAGCAAGAGCCACATGACTAGTCAATGTTCTTTTTCTTCAATAATAAAATATAAACAAATAAAGGAAATCTCTGACTTTAAAGGTATATTTAGAACTTGGTATCTTTCTTTTTTACCACTTGTTTTATTCCTAAAAATAAAGTATTTAATGTTGGGTTAGAAAGGGATTTTTTTTTTTTTTTTTGGGTACAATGGTTGTTTAAGTTGAAAATCATTAATGCAGTTCCCATGTGAAATGACAGATTTACATAATTGAAAAAACAACTTTAAATTCTTTTAAAAATACATTGAATTCTTTTGAGAATAAAAAAAAATAAAATTAAAATTAAAACCACGTTCCCCATAAAAAATATTTTCCCAAAAAATAAATAGCAGATTTGTCACGAAATCTACTTGAGCACTTGAACTTATATGCGCATGATAGTTTTTTCTTTTTTTTATTTTTCAAAGTGGGTGTGGTAAAAAGGAGGATAAGATTCCTCTTCATAGAACATTAGAGTCCATAGGCCGTAGAATAATCTCAGGGTGACATGTAGATAGGATATCAAAATCTTCTTTTTTTTTTTAAGAAAGATAGGATATCAAAATCGGAACATTTTTAAAACATACCTCGTGAGAAAAGGAGTAATTGGTCAAATGGCACGTTTCGACGTGGACCGCTAAAAGTTTCCGAATGTCCAATATCCTATCCGTTGAGATCCCCTACAATCCAAAGGATCAAAGTTATAATCATTATGATTAATAAAGTAGACACTTCTGATCTTGCTTGAGCAAAACGAAAGATATTATCCATAAATAGAAATACGTCTTGTTTAATAATTTCTCAAAAATACTTTACCATATTTAGGGGAATCAAACCAATTTTCATAGTGTGAATTTATTGCATTCTCAAGGTGGACCATAATGACAAAGTATGATCTTTCTCAATTTGGCACAAAAAATATTTTTCAAAAGTATAATTTAAGGACAAAGTTTTCTTGAGTGGTAGAGCGAATTCACCCCACATCTATACTGTTGCTTGGATGTAAAGGTGTCAAATTCGAATCGAAAATTGAACCCAATTCCAAGCCAAATACCCAAAACTGAATCAAATCAATTATAATATGGTTATATCCTAGATTTGAAATAAATGTTTATAATTCGGTTCAGTCCGTATCTGAATCTACATCAAGAACCGGTGGTTCTAACCAAAATCAAATCAAATGACTTGATGTAACTTTTTTTTTCTCTCTTTTTAAAAATCAAACACTTGACGTAACTTAAATAGAAACCCAACGTAATTAATCACTTAAAATGTCTTATAGAGTTATAGTTATAGTCTAAGTTTAAAAACTCTTTTGTTACGGAAGACCAACAACATAATGAATGAGCATTTATATTTTATTTTCTGCATGGAAGGACCAAATTCAAAATTGGATATTGAAATCAAATAATAATCAAATACAAAATTGGACTCGTACCAAAACCAAGTAGGTTCGATACGAATACTGGTTTTTAGAATTAAGATAGGACCTAGTCTGATTTTGGATCACACACACACTCTTTGAAATTGAAACCAAAATCAGAACAAATATCTGATTCCATTGACACCCATACCTATTAGTTTTTAGTCCATCACCGGTCGTCAGTACGCCTACGGCCTACCCAATACATTAAGAGTTGGGGATTGTCAGGTCACGGGTGAGCAAGCAAAGCATGTGGAACACATGACGTCTAAAGAGCTGGATTTTGAGAGGGTATGCGTAATGAGCACCCACCCATGAGGCCATGACCCATCCTCTAAAGAGTTATCAAGGGAGAAGTTCCATCCATACCCCCATCCAATTAAGAGTTTGGACTTAAGAGGAAAGAAGGATCCATCCATACCTTAAGCGTGACAAGCGAGTAGTCCGGCGTCTCAACAGTGATGTCCAGCACCGTTGGCAAAACTGTAATTATGCAAATAAATTAATCAATTTTTAGTAATTAATTAAAAAACATAAATAATTAAACTACTAATTGATTTAAAGGAAGAACAAAACGAGAGAGTTGCAGAGCGAGTGAGCGACTAAATCGAGCTTCTTCGTCAGTACTTCACCTTTCTCTTCCTTCTTCTTCTTCTCTCCTTTCGTTTTATGTGGTTTCGCTTTCCCTGTCTTCGGAGCCATCGCTCATCCAGTACGGATTAAAGCCGATTCAAATTAAAGACCGATTCTAGCAATACAGAAATCTACTACGTTCTCTGCGATTCTTACAAGGAGCAGAGATGCCGAACCGAATAACAGAGAGGTCAATTCCTTCTTTTTTTCTTCTACATAAGAACTTCAGAGATTGAATTAGATTTGCATTTCAATCGGAATGGATTGAAACGAACAATGACAAAAGAAATTGATTGAAGAGAAAGAAAACCGAATCAGAGAAGATTGCGTTCCCTTTTCTTCTTCTTCTTCTTCTTCGATTCTCTGTGCCTTAGATATCGATAGATAGAGATTGAATAGTAGATACACCTAACTGATGTGCTTTCTGCTTCTGCAATTAACGCTGAGAGAAAGGGAGAGGAAGCGTAAAGAGAGAGAGAGAGAGTGAAGGAAATAGTGGATAGAGAGATTATATAGGAGAGGGATAGATAGATAGATTATCTATAGATAGATAGAAGGGGATAAGGTATTCACACTCGCTCCTTCCATAGTCGGGAGATATTGAGGCTAACGATTTCGGGCCTCTCGTTTATCTGCGTCAACAAATCGTCAATCTTTCTACCAAAAAACAAAAGAAAACAGATCCTCTCTCCTCTCTCTCTCTCTCTCTCTAACATTTCTTAAACCCAAATATTTTCCGTACAAGTAAGGGGTAAAAATGGAAAGTGAATAAAGGCTAGGACAAATGTTGTGGAGAAGGGACCGGATGTATCAAGCCTAGACAAAGACATTGGTCTGACCGGGTGAGCCAGGGGAAACCACAGTTGTATCTAGGGGTGAAACAAGGCCGGGTTGGGCCGGGTTTCTTAAAACCCTAACCCAACCCTAAGTCTTTAAATTTCAACTCAGGCCCAACCATTCCAGGTTCATACCAACCCAACCCTAGGTTCAGGTTGGGTTGGGTTGGGCTGGACTGGGTGGGCTGGGCTGGGTTGACCTTGGCTTCTGCAATAGTTTGGTAACTTGTTTTTGCCATTTATATCTTATACATTAAAAAACTATAGAAAAATGAAATACTAATAGGAGCCAGAAATTCTAATATAAAAATTTGGGGTTAAGTTTTGGGTCGGGTTGAGCCGGGCTGAGGCCTCAATCCAAACCCGACCCAACTTTGACCTAGGGTTGGGATTTTTCAACCCTAACGGCCTAACCCACCCTTAAGGTCAAAAAACTTAGCCCAAGCCCTGTTCAGGTTCAGGGCAGGTCAGGGCAGATTCAAATTGTCAAGGCTAAACTTTCACCTGTAGTTGTATCCAAGGTTTGTAATATTGGATTGGTCTCATCCGATACGAATCCTTATCATTTTGAATCGGAATAGTTTGAAAAAATTTACCTTTGTTTTTTTCCTTAAATTGGTTTTTATCACCTTTTTATCATTGGATCATGCCAGTCAATTGATATTGGATCCGTGAAGATTTGGAATTGAACTTGACCGGTACCAATCCGATTCAGGTGATTTCAACTATCTTCATCCGATTTTTTAAACCATGATTGTATCTTCATTGGAAAATGCGAAGGAACATTCAATAAATCAGTATGGATTATGGAATTGAGTCATCTACTGAAACCGATTCGAATAGGAATGGTACATGTATTGGGCGGGAATGGACATAGTTACCCTTAATTTTTATAAAAAAAAATTGATATTTTGGATCATTTTACCTTTATACTTTAGCAATGAATCGATATTGAGTTAATAAGGATTGAGGATCGATTTCGATTGATACCAATCCAACACAAACAAACCTAATTGACTCGATCCGACTTTTAAAACCATATTTGTGGTGACTGAGTAGATCACTTGACCAAGTTTATAAATTTATCTGCATAAATGCCCATAGATACTTTTTCCTATCACTTGATTTGATTGGTGTGAACCAGTTTGGCCATGATCCAACCACCGATTTAAGGTTTATAATAAACCCCAAGTCCCAAACTTAGGGGAGATTCATTTGGTATTTTCCACGTGATTAATAAATAAGGTGAAAAAATCGCTATTCTTTTTATTAAATCTAGACATTGTGTGGTTAAAAAGATCATTATGTCCCTTGGTTGGATGCCTATGCACATTCCTTGATTGGTCGTCGCATTGGTATAGTATCCACATGATTATGTAGCGATCTCCATCCCATAAATAAATTAATGCAAAGTTCTCGGCATGGTCCAAGAAAGCCTTTCCTCAATGATCCACCAAGTTGGCTACATGGAAGGAGTATGACATTTCTAAATAAGGAATAAATTGGGAATCATCTACATTAGTCATGTGTTGATTCAATCTTATATCATCACATGTATTGAATTTTGTCCTCTTCACCAAAAAAAAAATGTTTTTGGGGTTTCAACCATTTCCCCAAGGATATATTTTTCTATTTCATTCTTTAAACTTTTTTTTTTTTTTTTTTTACTATTTTACCTAAATTACTTAATTTTTTTTTTAATGAGAATGTAACTTAATTAATTAGAAGGAAAAGTTAGTTGTACTTTGTGATATTCTTCTATAAAGACTTTCTAATTACCAGTTTGTCCAATGTGCATTCATCCAATGGCTAGGAGGGATGCCAGCCATCTAATGCAAATTAGATGTGTTGGAAAGGATTTGAATCCCTAGTTTTGCACATTAATAAGCTAGAGAGACCCTACGTCTATATTGTTTCATATTATTAACATAACAAAAGAGTTTATCAAACATAATCCATCTAAGAGAAGAGTAAACATTTATTTAAGCTGAAAGTTGATAATTGAACATGCACGGCAAATGTTTGGGCTGCAGATGAAAACCTTTCTAAATGGCTTTTAAGGAAATAACTGCCCAATACTCGTGGTTTTGGATTTTTTGTCTGAATAATCTTTTCATTATCATTTTGGAAAAAAGAATCCTATCCAATAATGTTATATAAGCCCAAACACATTGGGAAGTGGAATTAGGCTATGAAAAGACACTCATGCCCCATGAGTCTGAGCATACGCAAGACTATCAGGTACTGTTTTTTCTCCTTTTTTTTTTTTTTTTCCTTCATTGGTTTTTAAACACCATGCAAATTGATGGACCAAGTTTCTCTTCAGCCATGGAAAAATCTCTTCACCATGGGAATCATCAATTCAATCAGATGCCTGAGGGGGACAGGTGTAAATCTGATCCGAAATAATAAAGTGTGCATGTAAGAGTTTTTAAGAGTCTTATCACATGGTCATATCACTAGGATGCAGCTATTTAACCTCCTTCACTGGTGAAGGAAAACTTTCGCCCACATTGATATATATTCGCAACTTTCTCGTTGAAAGGATTAAAAAAAAAAAAAAAACTGTACATTGCACACTAGGGGTGTCAATCCTGAGCCTGCACTGGTAGGCCCGACTTGAACCGGCCCATTTAATAAGTGTGTCTGGTTTCAACCCGGCCCATTTATTAAACAAGCGTTCACGGTGCAGGCCACTAGCCCGTTGGGAGCCCGACCGACCCGACACACTTAAGAAGCTTGCTAGAACCGACTCATTTAGCCCGACTGGCATGACCCCTTAAAAAATGCCTAAATACCTATTTTACCATTAATACTACAAAATATGAGTAAAGAATATATAGAACTAAAATATCCACATTCTAAATGGGACATTCAATTGTTAAAAATAGTGTAATTCTTGCAATTTATATTACATTTTAAAGGCATGATTCCCTTGGATATATATATATATATATAAATAATTTCCCTTGGATCTTGCTAAATGGGACATTCAATTGTTATCAATTGTTCCATTGTTAAAGAAATGATTTCCTTGGTTCTGGAATTGTGAATGTTATCCTCTAGTAGTTTTAAAACCAATAGTTTAATCATTTTTAAAAATGATTTTAGGGTAGGCACGTTTAGAACCCATTTAGAGCCCGTTTAAGGCCCTTATAAGGCCCGTTTAAGGTAGCCCGATTAAAATCTGACACAGATCGACCTGATTACAAACCGTACCATGCCTTCCAAATCTAGACCCATTTAAATAAACGAGCATTCACGGTGTAAGTATTTCACACCATCAGGCCCAGTTAGGCCCAACTGATCGATTGACACCCCTATTGCACACTATAAAGAGGATATCCAACTATACGATAGGGTGTGATGTTTCTAGCAATAGCTCACTACTGTGGAGTAAAGTTTTTCACCCCTGACAAAGGAAGAGGGAAGTAGTAAAAAGATAAGAAAATACAAAGTACCAAATATCAACAAAGAAAAGAAAGGATGAATTTTTAGTTTTCTCAAACTTTACATGATCAAAAATTAGATTTTACTTTGAGTTGGTTAAAACTTGCTAACAAGATAAATTATTTTTGTTAAATATTTGTTTTAGTAATAATCAATTGCTTTTGTTTAATATAACCATCAATTATTAATCTAATTATATTTACAGGCTTAGAGCTGAGATGAGTGAAGTATTACGATTATTTCCAAATGAGAGGGAGGCCTAAGGAGAGAAAGTGACGACACAAGTTGGGCACGCTGGTAGCATGTTTAGCCTTTTCCCATATATGAAGGGCAAGTGGAGCGATTGTATTTTAAAATGATAGGAAGTGGTTAGAAACACGTAGATATAATCGTATTCAATTCACAAAAAAAAAAAAAAAAAAAAAAAAAAAAAAAAAAAAAAAAAAAAAGAAGGAAAAAGAAAAGAAAAGTGTACATGACCATTAAAAAAATTTTAAAAATTTCCGTTTGCTACATGACACATTGTCTTTCCTAGTTATTATCAACGAGTGACAGGCCACATAATGTTTGATTCCTGACACGATCCTTTTTCAGCTACAACGGGTCAGTGTTAAATAGGAATTTTGTAAATTTCATATATCGGTTTAATGGTAATGGTAGTCCATCATACTGTATGGCGATGACTGTGTAAGGGCTAGTGCAGTGGATGGTGTAGTGGTGCTTGGTGGAATTTTTCAAGCAAGATGTGTTAATATTGGGAAATAGAAGTTTGGGAGAGTTTTGGTCATATTAGATGGTAGTGTAAGCAATTGACTCCTTCAAGAAAGTTGTAGAGTGTCTAGTACTATTTCCAACGCATCCAAATTCGCCTTAATCTGATATTGAACAAAGAAAATATGGCCTGTGTTAATTTCAGAGGTATTTTGATCATTTTACATATTTCGACATTGTGCTGAGAATTCTAACGGTATAAAATAGATAAAATATTATTTTATGCATTTGACAGTGTTCATCATGTTCATCAAATGCATCAGGTATGGGCAGTGTGCAGTGGAAGTTTTGATTTCAAATATTTCCATATTAGGAGTGGCTTTATCAACATTTTAGGGTGCTCCATTGGCTGAGATGGGTTTCGGTCTGTAGATGAGTATTATAGCTCGTCGAGTCTTCTTCAAAATACAAATAAAATCACGCAATTCTGAATTTTGATAACAAAGTTAAAATGATTCTTATTTGGCCATCTGAAAATGAAGGGCATTGTAGATGATACGAATTGTTTTGGCTTACCTGAGAAAAAGAGTAAGAATTTTGCTGATGTGAAAATATCGTCCCGAACATGTAGCTACAACCGGTGCTCAAATCAGAACTAAATTGAAGAAGTTATTAAATTAGATACCATTTTGGGCCTTCTGGTTGGGTAGGAGTACTAAGTAATATACACTGGTACACATTGAATCATATTCAAGCGGCCTAGATGAGGCCCGTCATCTGATCCACAAAAAGGGCTCAAACTGAAACGTGAGGTGACGCGCTAACTCGGTGGAGAAGATTCCTCTTCAAGCTCGATAGCTGTGCGGCACAGAGAGCGTAGTGTGGGTGCCATCGCAGAATCACTCGCCTACTCAATGCATCGCGTGCGTATTGATTGTGCGCTCAAGATTCCATATAATGCCTTTTGATTATGAGAGCATATAAGAATGATCCAGATCATGCAATTCAACGGCTTCTGGATTAGCCTACACTGCTAACAATTGGAAGACAAAACGTCGTCTGTCGACAATTGATGCAATAGCTCCATGTGTCGCGATGATGCATATTCGACAATTTCGCCCTGAACATGATCCAACGCACGTGATCGTTCTGTTTTCTGAGGACGTCAATCTAATGGACACGATGTGTCCCGTGATCCCATGTCTTGCAAGGGCAATTTTGTCTCTAAAAGATTCTAAATGGAATAACTCTGTTGGCCCAACTTCAAAAGCACACATCTCCTTCAATACATGCCCGATTTGGGTAATTCAACTCGAAGTCTTCCCATTTTTTATTGTTGAATGAACCGCCATCCTCTACATCTATTGTCTCCACCTGGGGATTCCTTCATAAGTTAGTGCATTAGAAGAATTAGGTTCCTTTATGTTTCAGGTAACCACCCCAATCACCTCTCACACCATAATTATTTAATTTTAAAATTTCTGATTTTACATATTAATTGTTGGTAGGTATAAATTCATTCAAGGGAAAAAGAATGGTGTGAGAACTGTCTGAGTATGACTTACTTCTGTGATCCCATGTGTTTCTATCTCTCTTCCCATAATGAAAAGACACCTTTACCCTTATTTTTACAAAAAAGAGATAAATAGAAGAAGTATAATCATAGGTTGCGATCTTAGAAAGAGAACCACTTCTCTTCATTTAAATGGACAATAAGGAAAGGCTTTCTTAACGGTCGATCATTTGGTACCATGTGAATTAATTGTGATGTGGAAATTCTAACAGTTGATAAAGAACATGGTATGGATGACTCACATGTCAAATTTTGAAGCCTTTCTACCAAAATTTTTTTTGTTAATTTTTGGCAGTTCAATTCAATCAAATAAACAACCTTGCCTTAGCATCCATCCCATGTATACAATGCACACCCACGATAGTGCGACCATTTATGTATACTCTTTGTAGCCTTAGATTTTAAAACTCTATTTTGCTGCTCGGAAAAGTTTGACAAAACTGAAATTTGACATGTGAACTAGGAAATTTGGGCTATAATTATCCACAAAATTTTTTCCTCGTCTAATGTGCTATGTGGCAAATTTAAACAATAACTTTATAATTATAAATGATAAAAAGAAAAAAAAAGTTTCTATCTTGGTTTTTATTTTATTTTATTTTATTCGCTTCTATACACCCATCTAGAAGCCTTATGAGACGGAAGGCCTTCTTCTACCCCATCTTTCTCCACCCTCTCTTTCTATATCGCTTCTGTCATTATATTATACTCCTCCCGTATACTCCTTCCGTGCTGATAAGTAGTATAAGACTGTTTATGTGTAACTTAAAAATTAAAATCAATAACGATATATATATATATATATATATATAAATTCCTTGGACTCTACACTCTCTCCTCATCAAAACACATCATTATTTCACTCTTTAAAATTTCACACTTCCACCCCTCATTGGTGGGAATTGCACTCTCACACTTCGTGACTATCCCTCTTTCAGTAATTATAAGAGGATTAAAAGTGCTTCCCAATGCTATTATTCATCATGTTCTCGCTAAAAGGATTCAGAAACTTTATTTAAAAGAAAGAAGAAAAAGTGGTATAAAGCACTTAAAGATCTTTATCTTCGGCAATACCATCAACAGGGATTTAAAACCCCATTAACAAGGCCGAAAAGGAGGGAGCGGCAACGAGAAAGATTTTTACGACGAACCCGAGCCCCTCGATGAATGAAATAGACCTCTCTCTCTATTGTATAAGCATCGGCTGTCATCGGTAAACGATGCTCCGATCGAGACGAGCAAAGAAACCCCTAACCAACGAAGAACCAAGCAAGTCCTTCCACAAAGGACTTGCTTGCTTTCTTCGTTTGGTTTTCCTGATCTACGACCACCCTCACTCTTTCTCAAACTTAAATTTGATCAAATTTAAGACCGTATCGAGAGTCTATCAATCAATAGCTCTTCCTGGATATGTCTGGGAAAATTTGTATCATTATCAATAATTGGAGATCTTTGCCGCCACATTTGCAAGATAGTCCACAATTGGATTGACTTCCCTATAGCAATGCGAAATCTTCCAAGTGATTGAATTTAAGAAAGGTTCTATCACATTTCATCCCTGTAGTAATTCATTGTTGCTTTAGATAATTTAATAAAGGATTGAGATCGTCTGTAGCGATACAAGGAGTGTAACGCATATCCAACAATAAAAAATACTTTTGACTGCGCTTGAGTGTCTTGGGCTGCGTCACTGAGCCCGATCGTTTGATTCACTAGTACTCAAATGCATGTGCTCCATCAATCATCATTGACTTCACAAGCTGATCCTAAGTAATCATTGTTGGTCATTGGATTCCGAAGAAACTACTTTGTTAGGTTTACGAATTGCTACAATAGCCTGGATTATTCAGTTCCTTCGATTTTATGGCAATAATGAAACTACTCCCACTCTTTTATCAAAAACGTAATACTCGATGTAGCAGAGTAGATGGCCTTTTAGGAATACAAATGTGATCTTGCAAACTCCACAAGAATTTTTGGATTGTTTCATAAAGAAACATGACACGATTAACAAAAACGTATCAACATAGAGTGGTGACGTGTATTATCATACACGTGTTGTGTCTAAAGTATGATAGTTTTATCACATCTAGGATCTAGCCCATGCCTATTTCAATGAAACGGCAATGGTCATTTCATGGGAACTCGTCTTACAAAATCCACCCAATTAACTCTTTGGTTTTTGGAAGGAGGCTATGAAGAAATGAAAAATCAATTTACATCTCAGAAAGTTTCCATCTTGACAGCTTCATTATAAAAAACCTTCTTCATTTGCCCCTTCAATGAGGGATGAAGATTTATAGATGGTAAGAAGGTGACTCCATTGTTCACAAAATTTAGGTATCAATAAATGTGTCACATGGTATAAATAGCTGATAGTATGGAAATGCCGAGTTGTTATTCGCTGAACTTAAACCCTAAAATATATTTATCAAAGATGAAAACTGATTATTGCTTGGTTTTAAGGTATTAGTTTTCATCACATAGCATACCTCCATTTCATGAAGCCAGAACAAATTTTATCCAACCCACAGGCATGGTTGGACCACCATTTTATTGAACGGTTATCTTCATCTACATCTTTTTGTTCTTTCTACAATTCAATATTGATCATTTAGGAAAAAAAAATTGTTTTCATCCACAAAGATTTTTTCTTTCTTTTTCGGTTAAATACATAGACATCACTTCTTCCATGGCTGGTTGCTTCATTTTTTTTTTTTTTAAGTACTGGATTAATCACCATCTAATGCTTCCAATAAACTAGATATATAGGGACAGTCTAAATGGCATCTCTCTATAAGTGCATTTAAATTTTGTTTTTAAACAAAATGTATTTCAAATTTGACATCTTCTTTTAATTATCTCTTGTATTATTGTTTAAAATTCTCAATTAATCCTTCACAAGATTATGGGCTTCATTTTGAAGTATTAGTTCAGTAGTTCCCTTGAATCGGTTTCAGCTAGAGCTCATCTTTTAGGAAGACGAAATAATTATGTTTGAGGTGAAAAATAAACTTATTGTGAAACTTTTGTGCAGGCAGTAGGGCACCTCAAGTCTCCTGGTTCTGCCAGACAAGAGTTCCCATGAAATGACCATTGCCGTTTCATTGAAATAGGCATGGGCTAGATCCTAGATGTGATAAGACTATCATACTTTAGACACAACACGTGTACTATAATACACGTCACCACTCTATGTTGATACATTTTTGTTAATTGTGTCATGTTTCTTTATGAAACAATCCAAAAATTCTTGTGGAGTTTGCAAGATCACATTTGTATTCCTAAAAGGCCATCTACTCTGCTACATCGTGTATTACGTTTTTGATAAAAGAGTGGGAATAGTTTCATTATTGCCATCAAATCGAAGGAACTGAATAATCCAGGCTATTGCAGCAATTCGTAAACCTAACAAAGTAGTTTTTTCGGAATCCAATGACCAACAATGATTACTTAGGATCAGGTTGTGAAATCAATAATGATTGATGGAGCACATGCATTTGAGTACTAGTTTATTAGAGGATCGGGCAGCCCAAGACACTTAAGCGCAATCGAAAGTATTTCTGATCGTTGGATGTGTGTTACACTCTTTGTAACACTACAGATGATCTTAATCCGTTATTAAATTATCTTAAGCAACAATGACGAATAATAGCATTGCTACAGGGATGGAATGTGATAGAACCTTTCTTAAATTTATTTACCTGGATAAGATTTCACATTGTTACAGGGAAGTCAATCCAATTACAGACTACCTTGCAAATGTGGCAGCAAAGAGGTCCAATTACCGATAATGATACAAATTTTTCTAGACATATTCAGGAAGATCTATTGACTGATATATTGGTGTACGATGTATTGTATTCCGTCAGAGTCTAATCCAGGGAGTACTGGTGCAGCACCTCGACAGGTAGGACGACGGTCCGACTAGTCGATTAGCGGGGCCGTGGGGGTTGCAAGAGGGGCAGGAGGCCCCCTTGCATAGCAGGGGGTGTAAGGGGAGTAACCCCCTGCTCGAATTTTTTATTTGAGGGCAATTATATACTTTCTGAATTAGAGTTTTTTCACTATATATTTGTAGCGATGGTTTCCTTCTCTGTAATGCAAGCAATACTGACAGGTGTGAGGGACGAGTACTGTAACCCAATTCTCCATTGATAGTGAAGCAGGATCTCATCTCATATCATCGGAGATGTAGGTAATCTTACTGAACCTCCTAAATTTGTGTATATTACTTATTCTTATTTTTTTATTATCTTCTGCATCGTTTTAAGATTACGTTTCTACACTGATAGACTTTCGATACATTTTTAAATTTGATCAAATTTAAGTTTGAGAGAGGGCAAGGGTGGCCGTAGATCAGGAAAACTAAATGAAGAAAGCAAGGTTCTTCGCTGGTTAGATGTGATAAAACTATCATACTTTAGACACAACACGTGTATTAATACACGTCACCACTCTATGTTGACACATTTTTGTTAATCGTGTCATGAAATGACCATTGCCCAGGCCTTTTAAAATGAACTTATTGTGAAACTTTTGTGCAGGCAGTAGGCACCTCACTAATGGTAATTGGATCTTTCAATGAGGACCCACAAGCAGAGAGAGTAGACGAAGGAAGGGTCACGAGCTAAGCTGGCATTTGTTCTGTGTGGTTCCTTTCATTCTCTTCTCTGAGGTCCTAGTTGGGCCACCTTCACGAACCAACAAATATAAAGATGAAGAGTTGTGTGGGAGAAGATAAGGTATATGCTTCACTACTGGGAAATACTGCCAGCGTACCACTCCATCGTCAGAGAAGACAAAAGCTATGATGGGTCACTGTTTGCCAGAAACTTAGGCAATAACGAATGGATGGGCTGAAACTGAGGTACGTACTAGGTAAGTCTTATGAGAGCCATCCATGCATGCATGATATGAAATATGCGTGCATGTGCTTGAGTTACTGCATGTATGGGAAGAGGAAGGTTATAAGAGTGGGGAGAGTAGAGGACAAAAATAGATGGGGAAGGAAACGAAGTATAAGGGCATTTTGGGTAATAGCAACTAGAAGGGTAGAAGTGGAATTGACATTTCAGCTTCATTATTGTGTTTTTGGTCTACGGATGTCTAGACTTAATTTTTCTGCCATTCTCTTTCGGGTTGCCTTCTCTTTGTTATTTAGTAATATATATTTTTCTCACAGTAATAAAAAAAAAAATAATAATAATAATAATGGCCCAATTGGTTTTAGTTTATAATATCTGTTCAGGTTTCAATTAGGTTTCTAGTCGTACATTCAAAGACAGTGATGCCAACATGAAATTTGACCATTTTACTTTCTGTCCATACCATATCATTGATCCAATATCAGTGAAGTAATCAATATCGGACACCGATATTGATCCCTAAAACCTTGGATCCAGTTTCCCGAGATGAATCCTTTAATTTTTTTGTTTGGCTTTGCTTAGAGATGAATCCTTTGATAAGTATGGGAAGTGTATTTTTTATATATCTTATATAATAAGAGGTGACAATTAATGAAAAGAATGTGAATTGCAAATCATAAGAACCTTGGATTAGCATGAGAAGGATATTTTCAGCCTTGCAATTAAGAAATTTATTCACAGAATAACCAACCTTTTTTCAACTATGATTCAGTGAGAACCTTTAATGGAAGGTTGAACATTTAGGACCTATGCTTTGTGATCTAATTATAAGCAATGAAGTTTTCAGTAGACCTAATTCATGATAAAATTCGGATTCGGCAAATGGGACTTATTCCTCAAGCCATTAGAATTTATAATTAGGGAGAGGGATAAGTATGCCACCTGGGTACTGTAAGCTATCGGGAAGCACCAATGGGGGCACATGATGGGGTATCATTCAGGAAGATATGAGAGTCATTTTAAAAAGGAGAAGAGAGAGATAGACACAGTGGGTGCTAGCATACGGTATGCCAACAGCATTACCAACATTTTCCCTTATAAATAAATAAACAAACAAACAAATAGTGTTCGGCCAGTCCAGCTTTGGGCCATTCCAAATTTAAAAGGCCTAGGCCCAACCCATGTCCACCATGCAAAGAACGAAGACTGTAAGAACCGATGTATATGGTGGAGCCCATCCAAAATAAATTTTGGTTGTTTGAACAATTTGATAAGATGATTTTTAATACAACTCTAATGGAACATTAATCAAGAAAAAATGTTTTGTATTTGAGATAAAATCAAGCTTTCTTAGAACAATTTGGGTGAAAAATTAACTAAAATTTTCAAATATCAGTTCATCTAGGAAAATTTGATACAAACTAATTAAAAAAAAAAAAGAAAATCTAAAACTTATCCAAATGTATAGAGTTTGGTTAATCATAATTCTTAGTGAAAATGACATATATATATATATATATATATTTTTTTTTGTGATTTTCAATCTACACTTTTTAATACGATCGTGATTGATCACATAATAATATCACTTGAATTTTCAAGGATCTCAAGCAATCAAGGTGCTCACCTCATCTTTACGAGTATACATTAACCTTGAATTTTGAGTTTTCAAAACCCTCTTGCCTATTATGTGAACAGTAGGAAAATCTATTCTGAATTCTAGGAACTTCTTCATCTCTTTGGAAAAGAGGATAATAAGGAATCGTCCCTTAGATTGAGAGTTTAGGACCCACAAAAACAATGCATGACTTCATGATGGCTCCAATGGATATAGACATACCATTTTGTCACCGAGTCTGTATCTGGCGAGGATGAACAAGTGTCTTCAAAATAGTCAAAGACTTATTTGGATAACTTTGAAGGTTTTCTATGACCCTGACTAATGTTTGGAATCATTCAAGATGTAAAATGACCAAAATGCTCTTGTGAAGTTGATCAGGTGCTTTAAATCATTAAATTTGGGTTTTATCTTTAAAGAATTAAGAATTCTTGAATTTTGAAGATAATTGATTAATTTGGGCCAAATCAGATCTAGCCTAGTCTAAACCTGAACCATGCCATAGCCAAACTAGTGGATCGACCTTTAGTGGCCCAAGTTGACATCAACGTAGCACCACTTGATTTCTGTTGATATCATTATAGTTTATCCTTTAGCATGAGAAATCCTTGTCATTGCGGCATCGCATTACGGGTTTTGATACACCAATAGTTAATATTTTTTAGATTACATATTAATATACTAGATTCGTAGTAATATGTCGTGAATGAAAGAAATGTTCAACATGAAATCCATTACTTTTAAATTGGGGAATATCAAATAGAAATAATTATTATGTATGATTGGATACAAATCTAAATCCAATATAGTTTTTTGTAAATTATTTACAAAATTATTATTATTGTTATTGTTATTGTTTATTTGAAAATTATTTCAAAGTATTTTTTGGGTATGATCATCGAAAAACTCAATACGGATATGTACAGTGAATAGGGGTTTAACAATATTTAAAATACATGTTCCACGTACTCATAATGTGATGTTAATTAGTGAAGAGATAATTATTCAACAAAAAACGTTTATTGAGATTAATTAATTTATGAAACCTTAATGGTTTAAATTATTTAACCAAAAAATTATTACTCCATATTTTTTATGGGATAATATGTTTGTAACCATATTTTCCCCCTTTCCCATAAGATATACAATGTTTTAAAATGAGGATAATTTTGTAAGTGAACTTGAAAGTTGGGGACCACTTTAAAAACTCAAGTTCCATTCATAAAAATGAAACACCAGCGCAAGCGAGAAGAGAAGCACCACGTAGGCAAGCACAAGCTGTCAATTCCCTTTCTACCCTCTAACCTTATAGATATTTGGCCATCTCAGGAACCAAAGCATATTTTTATTTGAAATTTCATTATTTATCCCTATGTCAAAAGTTAAAACCAATTGCATAAAGGGGTAATAAAGTACGGTTGCGAAATCTATATGTAACATTCTTGGTTACAAACATAGACAACCATATTTAATTTGATTAAGTAATTAAAAATTTAATTATAAACTAAATAATATCTCCCTTTTTATTCTACCTCTTCCCTTCGTAGTATCAAGCTAAGAATAGGAGACTCGTATTTCGTACATACACATAAAAGAACATTGGACTAAATAATCATTATTTTATTCAAACAAGATAACTAATCCCTAAATTGGGATTTTTATAAAAGCATACAAAGGGAGGGGGAGCACGACATGATTATAAGCTCTTCCCTTCTTCTTTGGCTGATACTCTCTACCTCCCCCTTAAGTGAGCTATGAGAAAACGTAGGATTTATGAAACCCAAGAGAGAAAATAGAGATAAAAAGTGAGTATATATTGAAGATTCTGATTTGTTCAAGAAGTTGAAGGGATCGATTCCTCGATTGTGAAAAAATTATTATTAGAAGGAAGAACTATACTATGATAATTGTAGAGACCATGGGCTGAGATCTCAATTGGAACATGTGTGGTCATATGCGTCAAAATATTAGGTGTCGGGTTATGACATGCTCTCTGATGTCCTAAGAGTGCATGTCAAAAATGTCAAAAAGGGAGTTGCCACTTTGGATGATGGGCCTAAGACCCAAATAGATCTCTATCCCTTGAGAGAGAGAAAACTATGACTCATTGCCAGATAAAGGGGATAGCCCACGTCCAAATCTCTAGACAACTGTCAAATTACGAGGTGGAGGAAGGTGTTAGAGGCACCCATGTTGCCCGATCCAAAGATCGGTATCTTTCTATTTAGACCTATGTAAACCCTACTTGCTAAATACTAAGTCAAAAGTAAGATCCTAATCTCGGTCGGGTCCAAATGTTTTACCCTAACCAAGTTTTTAGGTTTAAATGTGTCAAGTAGAAGTGCGTTCAAGTGTATGCGTGTGTGTACATATAAGTATAAACACATGAGATGATAAGGACATTTATATAAAAAGAAAAGAATGACATATATGAAATGGAAATAATGTATGTACAAATGTGAAAACAAATCAAAGAAGAGATGGAAAAAAAAGTTGGCAAGATATCAAAGGATCATGACATTGGAGTTAGGCTAGCCCTCCCATCATTCATGGATAAATCCGACATAATGCTCTTGTGCTACGGGTTGCTATTGTGGGAAAGCTACGTCCGTCCTATACTAATGCATCCTAGATTTAAGAGAGGTTGATCTCTTAGGGATATCTCTTCACTTGCTTGAAAACTAAACCAAGTAAAAAAATAATGAAAATAAAATAACTCAAATAAGGTTTTGTTTTGCACACAAATTGGAATGCCGGGCTTTAGATGAAAGAATCTACTCATGAATGAACTAGACACCAAGGAAAGAAAAAAATATTTTTTGACACATTTGATATAAATTTAGACAAAATGATATCGACTCAAGCTATATTTGACCTAAACGGGTTGATAATGTTAAGAAATAAGAAATGCCATGAGGTTTTTAAAAAAAAAAAGTGATTTGAGAGAAAATGGTGGTGTTTGGTTGAAAGTGTGTGAAAACCAATGAAAGATGATGGTTGGGCCAACTTGGCCAACCTAGATTTAAGAGAGGTTGATCTCTTAGCCCAAGGACTCATGATTGAAAATAAAATAATTTTTTCTAGCGTTAGAAATATTTTGAATGATAATTGAAAAAAAAAAAAATGAAAATCTAAAAGAAAGCTTTGAGATTAAAATAAAAGGAGAAAGAACACATAAAGGAGGATAGGTCTCAGTCAACAAAAACAAAGCAGATCCCTTACTACCCATAAGAAAGCCCAACTTAAGCTTTAACAACCTATACCTGATGCAATGATTTGATTTGGCTTAAAATCTCATTAAAAGGGTGTTTTCAATTTATAATGACAAAAATATGAAAAATGGACCCAGATTACGAGCTAATTCTGCATCACACGATATACATAATAGCCCATGGGCATGTCCCAAATAACATAAATGAGAAATAGGTTGCTAATTCATCATCACGCAATGTACATAATAGCCCATAGATGCATCCCAAATAGCCTAAAATGAGAAATAGATCACTAATTCCGCATCATACATTGTACATAACGGCCTATAGGCCCATCCCAAATAGCCTAAAATGAGAAATGGATCACCAATTAACTTGGCACAAGAAATAGCCCATCTCTACCCTTTGATCCAAAATAAAATTCAGATACAATCGAAACATACAAAAATGAAGGGGGTTGAAAATTTACTGTTAGTCAAAAAAGAATTGAACAATTATTACAGAGAACAAAAATCAGAACAGAGGAGATCATTATAGCTCATGTATATATGAAAGGAAAAACAGAGAGACAACCTCAAGTGATCAATTCAGGCCAAATGAAAGAGAACAGTTCTGATTCCATCTTCAAGATTTATTATTAAGCACAACAAGATGATCAGATGAGTGATCATAAAAAAAATTCATGGAAGAAACCATCACATTGTGTGTGTGTGTGCATTTTTTTTCTAGAAAAGAAGAGCATCCAACTATGAACTATGATTAAATCAAGCCTTAAGCTACTATTATCAAACGACTTCATTGAAAGCCAAATTTAAAAAATAAATAAATTAAAAATTAAAAGATAATTTGAACTACAAAAATAGAAATAATAACACAAGAAAAGCATTTGAAACATTTGAAACGAAATTAAGATCAAATAACTCTGATCAATATTGCTAATGTCATAAGACTAAGGGATTAGATACTTACATGAAATTGGGGAGATAGTAGTGAGTGTAACTAGTTCTAAAAAGAACCAATCATAGAGAAGTGAAGGAGATCAAGAAGCATCTACGACTCAGCACTCATAATGGCATTTCAACTGAAGTTGAAGACCATTAGGAAAGATTCGAATAGTATCAATTCTTCCCTTTTAAAACTCCACCGAAATTCAAGAAATTGCAGGTCTAGATCTGAATCCTCTTAATCAATTCGCCCCATGAGAACCAAAAATGGTTTTCTTTCTTAATGCATGAAAATATTATCCCCTTTTTTTAGCCAAAATCTTAAACTCTTCAGACCTCCCCTAAAGCTTTGTGAAACTCCTCTTTAAAGACTCTCTGAGACCAAGAAAAATTTTTTTTTTCTTAAAAATCCCGAATCATTTTTGTTTTCCTCCTCCTCAATTGAGAACGTCTTCTCTTATATAAGTTGAAATCTCTTGTTGGAAGCTTCAAGATCCATCTCCTAGGTTGTTACCGCAAGTTAAAGCTATTAGAATAGTTTGAGCCTCTTGCTAAGACCCTCTTATCGGTGAAAATCAGAAAATCTATTTTCTTAATGTTTTCTTCTCTTCATTTTCTAGTGGTCTCCTTCTTTTTAACCAAGAGCTCCTCCTTTGGCCTTTTCGTTTTTTATTTTTATTTTTATTGTGGTTCCTTCCTCTTCTCTCTCTCTCTCATGTGAACTCTTTTTTTTTTTTTTTGGGCCGTGTCAAAATTCGATGCCTACAGTAACCCGTTTCGTTTTTCATTAATTAAAATTTTTTTGTCTGGTGAATTCAAATCAAGAGTTATTCGATCCAATTATTTTTATTGCGTGATCAAGTTCCCTCTTACAATTGGTATCAGAGTTTCTCTTTTATTTGGAATTACTGATTGTGCTTAAAAGGATTTGATTTTTTAATAGTTTCAGTTCAGTAACAGTTAAAGACTGAGTTTTCCTAAAGCCACAATGAATGGATTCCCATTCGACTACAGGTAATAAGACGAGAGAGGGGGATCACATCTGTACCGTCCCATTATTCAACTACCAATGAAGAAAAAATATATATATATATATATATATTTTGCTAAAGACGGGTATCCAGGCCTTTGGCCTGACTAGTCCCGCGGCCCATACTGATCTCACAATCGCATGGACCGGGTCATACCGGAGTTGAATGAGAACCATTCAACTTTCAGTGAAGAGCACTAAACACCCCCGTGTGAGTGGTCCAAGGTGTGCCTAATGGGAGTCGAACTCAGGACGTCCGAGTTTACGGTTCGTACTAAGTTCGTTGCTCACCAACTGCGGAAGAAAATATTTTTCAAAAACTAATGAAATGAATAAAAGTTTTTTATTATATATAGAAAAAATGCTAAATTCATCTTCAAGGTGCCTAATTTGTATCATCCTCTCTCCTACCCCTTTGGAAAGACTCTCTTATCATTCTGTGTCCAGCCATATGATTGGTCCATAACGTTAGTTTAACGAAAACTAATGGCATACCCAACCCTCTCTCTCTCTCTCTCTCACACACACACACACACACACACGCACACACACACGCACGTTAACTCTTTTTTTTTTTTTTTACCGTGTTAAAATTCGATACCTACAATAACCCATTTCGTTTTTCATTAATTAAAATTTTTTTGCCTAGTGAATTCAAACGCAAGAGTTATCTGATCCGATTCTTTCTATTGTATAATCGAGTTACCTCTTATAATTGGTATCAGAGTCTCTCTTTTATTTTGAATTACTGATTGTACTTAAAATGATTTGATTCTTCAATAATTTTAGTTCAGTAATACTTAAAGACCGAGTTTTCCTACGACCACAGTGAATGAATTCCCATTTGACCACAAGAAATAAGGGAAGAGAGGGGGTCACATCTGTACCGTCCCATTGTTCAACCACCAATGAAGAAAACATTTTCCAAACGTTAATGGAATGAATAAAAGTTTTATATTATATATAGAAAAATGCTAGATTTACCACCAAGGTGCCCAATTTGCATCATCCTCTCTCCTACTCCGTTTGAAAGACTCTCTTACCATTCTGTGTCCAATCGCTGTGATTGGTCTATAATGTTAGCATAACGAGAGCTAACGGCATACCCAACCCTCTCTCTCTCTCTCACACACGCACACACACGCACACACATATATATATATATATATATGAGGTATTGAGATATTGGCATTATTCATATGAATAGTAATCTATATATATTGTAATTTAAAAAATGAGTTGGGTTCAAAATATATTTTTTTAAGTCATCATTGTACTTTAATTTTATTATAATCAAAAGGTAGTTTAGGTGCTTTTAAAATCGTTTTGAAACATACATTATAAATAGTAGCCTTTCATATTGGATTTTTCACTGATTCCTGATATTTTTGACATAATGGCTTATGCTTCTTACCCATAGTTAGCATGTATCTCCCTAGGTAGTACTTTAGTATCACATCATAGACCCCTCCCCCACCCCCACCCCCACCCCCACCTAACTTTATCTTCCTCGTTAGCTAACTAGAACATAGTTTTTAGGTACTCTTCCATGTTTAGATGCCTAAAGTTACATTATTTGATGATATTTCGTTTAGAATTGATCAGAAACTTGATGAATGAAATTCAAAGTTCTTATCTTATACATGAAAGGAAGTATTACTAAAGAGTTTGGTGTTTTTTTATGCTAAATTATGTTTGTATGCATTTTAAACTTCCAATTTCACAACATAATCATCTATAGAGAGTGGCGGCCAATTTCTTTTTGGGTGAAAACAATGTTAGACTCAAGATGCACTGGTTCTCTTGGAAAAGATTGTCTTTCAAAAGATAAGGGAGAAGTTGGCTTTCATGATCCTTGACTCCACAATAAGCTTTACTTTCAAAGGTGGCTTGGAGACTATGGCATGAGCCTGATTCTATATTGACTTGATTTCTTAAGGCAAATTACTATCCTCACTTTGATTTTTTGTTGGCCTCTATGGGAAATCAACCTTCTTGGGCTTGGAGGAGCATTATGGAAGGCAAAAAAGAAATTTTAGCCTGGTCTAGTGTGGCGCATTAGCTAGATGATTGAATTAATATATCGTTCGACAACTAGATCCTATAGTTCAAAGTTATCGACCTAATTAGTCCATTAGGCCAATTGATTCACCTTATACTTCTGTTACACAATTGATAGATCAAAGCAATCAAGTGTGGTAGACTGAGATTTTTCTAGATGTAATTTTTCCGTCAGATGTGGATGAGATCCTAAAAATTACCTTATCTTTATTTTTCGAATGAAGATAAATTAGAGTGGGAGCGGCAACAAATGGAGTCTTCTCTATAAAAGTTCTTATCATTTACTCACCAATCAAATTGCAAAAAAGGATATGGCTAAAGCATCCTCATCTTCAAGGTCTTCTTTACATTCAGTTCTAGATTATGTATGGAAGAGGATATGGCAATATAATACTTCTCCAAAAAACCAACCTTTGTCATTAGAATCTCCATGTTGATCCATCATGTAGTAGGTGTGGTGGCCAAGAATCGATATCTCACATATTATTGGGATGTCCATTTGCAATGTTGGTCTGAGTTGGAAGAACCTTGAACATCTTGGGAAAACCTTTAGCACCAGTTTATGTCTATTTGTCCTTCATATGTTGGTTTTTGTGGTTTATCTCAGATTTGGACGCAGTAGGAAGTTATATCTCCTCATCAAATGCTGTTATGAGTAACAACAAGCTATGCAATCATCATGTTTAAGAGTGCTGCTACCCCTAATCCGGTTCTTCATGATTTTTTTTCCTTCATTTTGGTGGGAGCCTTATGCACTGGGTACGCCTTTTTTACCTGTAGTCATTCACCACTATTTTGTAACAACGATAGGATGATTCATCAAAATTCCTCTACAGCCAGGGAAGTTAAAGATGAGGCTGCTTGAGGGTTCAATGGGTATTGTTGGATGCCTCCTTGGTTGGTTATATATTAGTGCACTTTAATACTCATATAAGGAACTTAAGCATTATCACCCAATGTGATCCAACCTTTTGGTAATTTAAGCAGCATAGGGAATTAGTAACAAGAATTATTATAAATAGTAGTAAGGGAGAAGAGATATTATTCTGTCATGCATGAAAGTCTTTTCTCACTTCATCCTGTGTTTTGAGAAAGGTTCTTAATCCACTAAACACAGGAATGCTATGTATGTGAGATAGCTAATTAAATCAAGCTTTCTTGTAACATTTGGGTCAGAAATTCAAAAAATTCTCAGAACATCTGGTCTCACTACTTGAGAGCAGATAAAATAAAATCAGATATAGGAGAATATACATGAGCTAGACTTGCATCGAATTCCAATAATTTTAGTAAAAAATGATCAATCTACTCAATAACTAACATGAACATGGTTCATGATCCTAAGAGATTTTATTTTTGGCAACGACGGGTATTCAAACCTTTATCCTAACTAGTTTCGTGGGCCCATATTGTCCCCACAACCGCATGGATTGGGTCATACTAGGGTTGAATGAAAAACATTCAAACTTTCACTGAAAACAATGAAGAACACTAAACACCTTATGTGAGTGGCCGAAAAGAAATAAGAAGAGTTGAACTCAGAACCACACACTTCCTAAGGCAAAGGTCCCTTGTCAACTCGGCTAACCCCTTGGGGTTGATCCCTAGAGATAGATTCAACAAATTGGGATGATTTTTGGATAAATTTCCTACAATGCTGAAGTATACAAATATGAAGGTAAAAGTACATAACTGGATTGCAAAATAACTAAAGAATGGAATTTGTAACTCTGACAATTTAAACATCATTTGCATAATCTCATCAAGTGCTATCCTTCATGACTTGTAATTTCAAGCTTCCTCTTGACTAGATAAAGAAAATATGAGATAGACACACAGAGGAACAACAAAAAAAGCAGCAGTCTTCAGTAACTCCTCATTCTCTCTAGAAATCACCCCTATTCTTGACCAATCTCCACTATACCTGCACAAAGAAGATTCAACCAGTGATGTAGGAACAGAGAGAGAGAGAGAGAGAGAGAGATACCCAGCATCAATGAAGCCCAATGCTTAGACAGCAACAGCAGATCGAGCTATTAAGACATTGGAGACTCTCAAAGGGAAGATTGGCTCTGGTTGGGTTCTTGAATTTTCAGTTAAATCTCTTTTCTTGGACCATATGGGTCTGAATCTCCTTCCATTGCTCTTGCGAACAAGATAAGAAGAGAAGCTAAAGGAGGTAAAGCTCTTTTCTGTGATCAGCATTTTCTGCTACCCTGTTTCAACTTTCAACAACGGATCAATGTGTGGTGCAGCTGAGCCTTTTGTGTAATGGGCCAGCCACAAGAAAATACGGGTTGGACCGAAATATGAACCACCTACCCGGTTGGACCATATTGTCAATCACCATTAGTTCTACTCCTTTTCTCAACTCTGCAACTGTGTAGCCTACTAAACCAGAGGGTCAAAACCTCGAAAACCCCTGAAAATGGCAGTCATCGGAGCTGAAGATAACCTGCAAATACACAGAATTCCACAATCAAAATATGTGGATTCAGTTCGATGGCTTTCACCTCTCTCTGCACTTGACAGATTCGCTATTCTCGCACTCCATGACTCCGATTGCGATGCTTCTTCGATTGAAATCCATGCCCTAAACCGCTCAAACCCAGAAAACCTCCACCTTCGTTCTTCATGGGTTTCTCCCTCTAGGGTTTCCTCCCTCAGTGTATCACAGACCCCACAAAAGCCCCTTCTCGCGGCTTCTACCTATGGAGGTTCACTTCACTTCCTCTTTGCTCACCCTATTGATGCTTCTCTTGAATCAGACCTCTCTCTTGCTGAGAAGTCTCTCCACAGAGGACCCATTTCGGGAATTGATCTGCAAGAGAGTGGGTTTGAATGTGTTAGTGTTGATGAAGATGGGAAAGTGAATTTGATCACTGGTGGAGATTCAAGGTTGAACTACCGTCGGTTGTTTGATAGCCAGGGTTTAGTGTCTTACACAACGGCGAAGTGGGCTTCACCGGCTGAGTTTGCGACTGGGGGTTTAGGGTTTAGTCTTCAGTGGTGGGATCAGAGGAAACCAGGTGGAGCAGCTTCTCAGTTCAAGGGTAACTGGTAAGACCATAACAGTAAAGTTATTCACTTGATGTGTCTCTGGGTTTTCTTCTTAATTATCCAATTTCCTTCGTTGGTCTACCTTGAGCTATAGTTCATACTCCATGGACTTGAATAGTCATTGCTCTGAATAGCTTTGGGTTGATTATCATATTTCTGATGGACCTTGTTTGATTAAATGCCTGGAAGAAGGGACCATAATTTTCCAATTAAAAATGACTGCAGTGCTGGTCTTGGACCTCTTGGTTACCATATGGTTGGGCTGAATAACAATTACTTGGAATGTTGAATAGGCAAGAGGCACATTCAATGAGTTTGAACTTGGTGATGTACCTCCTAGTCCAAATGGATATATATGGATTTGCAGCTCTTTTCCAACTAAATTAAGAAGAAAAGGTGATAACAGATAAATTCTAACACTACAACCATTTAGACCAACCAATTCAGGGGGGGAAGGGGATAGGGTATAGGCCTCCTTAGATCTCTTCTTATTTGTAACCTGGCATGCTTTACATTTTGAAGGCTAGAGCACTACTTCCGGTGATACAATTCTGGATTAAAATTCAAAATAAAAATCTCTTAAGTTTTCTCCACTTACCCAAATGAAGTTGAACATGTATATGTCAGACCGATAGTAAAGTTCTTTGTGGAGAACCTATAAAAGTACTGATGATAATAGTGGATACATTCTCTCTATATTCATTATTTTTTATGATTTTGTTCTTACTTTTATAGTGTACATCTTTATGCACAATTTTCTCCATTTTCTCTTCGTTGCTATTCTAGTGCTCGCTCTTGGGTGTATTTACTCTATTCTTGTAGAAAGTTCACCAGTTCAGTTAGTTATTCACTAATATGATGTGCAGGGCTCGAGGCAATACGTCCGGAATTGTACACTCGGTTGATATTCACCCATCACGGAAGCATGTATGCCTGGTAAATTCTCTCTCGCTATCTATCATTCTGTCTATCTATCTATCTGTGTTCTCCTTCCCCTCCCCCCCCCTTTTTCTTCTTATGTCATTCCACCTTCTTATACCTATGCTGTAACAAACATGGATCATCAGTGACCTAATAACTTATCAGTAATCTATCAGTAGGGATGCATTTGGATGGTATGAGACTATGAATCAAAATTCAACCTCTAGTGAGTATTTTATTTTCCTTTCTTTGTCTTTTGTTTTGCAGGCAGGAGGGTCATCCGGTACTGTATTTGCCTGGGATCTTCGGTGGCAACAACAGCCAATAGTTCTCTCTGGACCCATACCAGGTAAGACAGCTACTCCACTCTCCGAGAGTGAGGTTTGGGAGGTTCAGTATGACAGCTACATGCAATCTTCAGAAATTAGCAACCTTTCATCTGCAAAGATCCTACCGGTTATGATGTGTTCAGAAGATGGGTTTCTTGCTGTAATTGAACAAGGTACGAGTTTCCATCTGCTTCGGCTTTGATAGATTTGATGGGATTTTCTTGGCCTGCTTTTAAGCATAATAGAACATGGTTTCTGATTCTCACATTTTTCATATACATCTAAATTATACGACTCCTGTGCTTGAATTGGTTTGTTTCCATAAAATACTTTGATAATGGAAGCTTGGATTGAGAAAATATATGAACTTTACAGGTGAGGAACCCCTTCAGGTTTTGGCTGAGCCCTGTGCCATCAATAGCTTTGATATTGACCAACAGAACCCATCGGTAAGTGGAAACATCCAAATAGCAAAGGTTTAGATTACATTTGAAAACAAGTTTGAAAGAATACAAAAATGTTGTACATATGATGGTTGGCTTTGTGACACAGGATGTGATTTGCTCTTTGGAGTGGGAGTCCATTGTCATCCTAAGAAGACTCTGAGATTCCAACAAGAAAGTGCAGAAGTTTACACAGCAGAGATGAAAACTGATGTCACTCTTTATTCCATGTTGTTCTGCCTGCTCAGAAACTTTTCTACAAGCCTGTGGCACTTTTTTCTAAGCAGAGGCTCTTTCGACCATTTGGGACGGAAGCTTGTCCCTTACAGTCGGAGTAGCACATTGATCCCTTTAGGAATGAAAACAATTTTAATGTTGTAATCAGAATATGTGTTCATTTAACTGTAGAACTAAGGAACGGAAATGCAAACTGGTTTTTGAAGTACTTTCATTTTACCTTTCTAGCACAGATAATGAAGTTGATCTTTATTTAATGCATTTGGCAGAGCATGTTAGCTCCAATGATGAAGAACCCTGTGCCTTCATACCATTTGAGCTAGAAGTTGAACAAGCAATGGAGCCTTGGTTGCTGCTAGGTCATGATATAAGGGGACTAAATGGTTGAAAACAGCAATAAAAAAACATTCAGCTAATTGTTAATTGTCCCCTCCTTGTAAATAAACGCAACAAGAAATGCAAATATTTGCTTTGTGATCTATCATACTGGTATAGAGTAGGCCAAGGCCTCCCTTAGGTTAAACATGAATGTGAGAAGAAACAAGCAAACCTCTAATAACAAGAGCTTCCTGTTATAGCTTTCAAATTATGCTTCAAATCAGACTCACATAAAATGGATTTGGAAAAGCCTCTTTTGATTAATTGAGATAAATACAATGGATTCCTTGTTATTGGACCAAATTTGGATATATAGTTTCCAAGATCTAAAAGTAAATCCCACATCATACACCCTGCAATATAGAGCCCAATAGAATCTTTCATCAAAGCTCACTAAAATGTCATTCATTGACAAGAATATCAATTTAGGCCTAAATCAGTACTGTTTGCAGTTGCACTATATACCCATAAACCTCTAATGTCCACTAAGAAGTTACCCTATTCCTTTGTCTATCTTCTCTTTTTTCTTGGTGTCCATCTCTCTTCTCAGCTTGGGCCAGTCCCATGTCTTCCATACTGTTTCTGATTTTCTTTTTCTATGAATCTGTTTTACCAGATATTTTTAGCTCCTTCATACTTCCTATAAATAGATTTTATTATTATTATTATTATTAATATTATTATCACCAACACATGTCTAGATTTAAATGACCAAAAGATTTTATTTAAGACTAAGCCATGACAAAAATGCTTCAAAACTTGAATTAGCTCTGCAAATTCTTCCATCACACTCAAAATTCTCTGACTGTCTTTGTCACACCCCGCTCGCACAGAACCAAGCCGGTGATCGAGTTAACACCGGTTAACTCACAAACCTACCAGGATCAACAATGCAGTACCTGCAATACAACATACATTTACTAATCTAAGATTAGACATGTATTTTCAGCAGAAGACCTATTCATAATAATACCTGTTATTGTTTTTCAAATATTTGATACCCAAATTGAGTTATAATGGTTACATACATTTGGGCCCGAAGTCATGATATAAATACAAACATATAACAATTTAAGCATCAAGTAACGAAAAGGGAGTACATAAAAAAGAATCAAAAGAATCACTCAGGAGTCACAGCTGCCACGTAAAAATCCTCGCACGTACAATTGGCACCGTGCTCGAACTCGTAAGGGACCCACCAGTCCTCAGATGAAAACTCCACAGTGGGGCCCGGCTCCTGAACACCAGGCGGGTAATCTGTAAAATCACCTAAAAGAGTTGTGCACGTGAGATGAGCTCACTAGCCCAGTAAATAGAAAGGAATACCACACAAGCAATCACAACGCAAATGCGCCTATATGCAATTCATTTTAACCCTATTAGCCTAACAACATTACTAGGTCATAGGTTTTGTGCTACTCTAACTACTCACAACCACAGTGCGAGTATGCCCCAGGTAGGAGTCTCGAACACCATTCCGCGATACGCCCATAGGGTTGTCGGAGAAGGCCCACCATTGGTACCGAAATTTAAAATGCAAGCCGACTCTCGAAAAATTTAAATGACATGAAGTAAATGGGTGACTCCACCCGAAATAAAAGTAATGCGATCGTCCCTCTGAATATATCACCGGGGTTACCGACTATCCTAGCGATCAACCGTGCGTACTTATAACCGTTGCAGGAGTTTGACAACTGCAACCAGATGCTTCCCTCCAATGATCACCCAACACGTAAACCCCTATTGGGAAAGGTCGTAGCACAAGGATAAATCACATTCTAGATACATGCCTCTACATAAGCATAGTATGATTACACAATGACACTGAGTCCCATACCACGAGCCACCATGCACTCGTTTCCAAGCCAACTACAACATCTAGATCTAGCATGCATATCATGTCCAAATGAAATTCCTCTATCATATGCACCAAGATATAATGAATATTCCATTATAACACAAAGCATAACATAATGTGTAAATGCACATTCAAAGGCGTGATATGGCATATGTGATGTTTAGTCTACACACAAGTGACATGATGACATGGCTAGACTAACATATGTTAAATGATGCATAATATTCTGAAATTAAATCAGAGTCCACCCCCCACTTACTTGTATGTGTACACGGTGCTTGTATCCAGTAAGAAAAAGATCCGATGTGTGGGTACGCGTATATTGAGTGTAACCTATCAAAAATATAATGGTTTATCATTTCACTATTTTGGGATCAAAATCATTATGTTTGAACACTAAAATCGGGTTTAGAATCATAAATGGGGGTTACCCATCAAATTTGGACCAATTCTAGGAATTCTGGAAAGACAGGTGGGCTAGAGCCAAAGATCGATGGGCTATGTAGCCCGCCGGTTTCAGCCCGCCGGTTACTTTAGATTCTGAAAACTGAGTTCTGAAAACTTAGGTGGGCTAAGAAGAGAAGATCGGCGGGCTATGTAGCCCGTCGATTTCAGCCCGTCGGTTACTAGCTTAGAATCTGAGTTCTGGGAACTCAGGTGGACTAAAACCAGAAGACAGGTGGGGTAAAAATACCCCCCAGTCTTTGAAAAAAATTTTTCCAACATCATTCCTGACTTTCTTCCAGCTTAGGGAACTCGTTTGGGGATGATCCAGAGACTCAAATCACTTGTCTAAGGTCCAATCATACACCCTCAACCTAGATCTAAGATCAAATCAAAAGAAAAGGAAGATTCTTACCTCTTCTTTAAGAACACCAATGAAACCCCAAATTTCACTTCTTTTGCTCAAGAACTTCCAAATACTTTAGATCTTCACCTGCACTCCTTTCAAATCCTTCAAAATCATTATACTCACCTTCCATTAGACCTTAGATTTGATTACCAAAGTAGGCTTAGCAAGATCCAAGTGAGTTCTTTCCCAAAAATCAAAAAGAGGGTTTAAAGACGGGGTTTTCCTAAGAATCCTTAGAATATGTGCAATACCTACCTCAAATCGAAGATCTTGATGAGCTGATCATAAATCTGGGCTCGAAATACCAAGACCCAGATCCAATGAATCTCTACGGTCAGCTTCCCCTTCTTCTTCTTTCTTCTTCTTCCGCTTTTGCTTTCTTCTTCTTTCCCTCTCTTCTTTACTCTCCCACCGACCAACTAATATTAATAAGGGAAAAGACAATTAATGTCTCCCCCCTTTTTATACTTGGGCCCCCAAAATATCTTCTAAATCTCAGATGGGCTATCTCAGGTGGGTATATCTCAGGTGGGCTATCTCAGGTGGGCTTCAATGGGAATAAACTCCCAAAAAATATTAGATTACGTTAGCACCCACAATTACTAGTACATACCTTTACTTTTTGTACATGGCCTCGTGATGCATGCAAGTGTAAGGCTTGGGTGCACGTATTACACTTGGTACCCGCTCGGTCATGTCAGGACAACCCGAGTTCAAGGTTACCCTTGCTACCATATTCCATATGGTACCTGTGTCAGTTATCTCCGATTCAGCCCCTATATGATCAAACCAAGTCAATGCGGTTAATTAGACAAGGTTTAGAAAGTAGGGTATCACATTACCCCCCCTTTTTGAAAATTTCATCCCTGAAATTGTAGTACCTGATTGTCCGAAAAGATGAGGATACAAGGTTTGAATATCATCCTCTTTCTCCCAAAATGCCTCTTCGATCGGGTGGTTAGCCCACTGAATCTTCACAAAAGTGATAGAACGGTTACAGAGGGTTTTCACCTTCTGATCTAAGATCTCAGTCGGATGTTCTTCATATATCATATTAGCTTCTAAGTATTCCGGTTCCATAGGTAGTACGTGAGATGGATTATGAACGTACTGCTTCAACATGGATATATAGAAGACATTATGAACACTACTGAGGGAAGGTGGTAATGCCAACATGTATGCTACTACTCCAACTCACTTCAAAATCTCAAATGGGCCAAAATATCTTGGATTTAACTTGCCTTTCTTGTGAAATCCACGCAGGTCTTTGGTAGGAGATATTTTGAGGAACACTTTCTCTCACTCTTGAAATTTCATTTTCGTCCTACGGCTATCTGCATAGCTCTTTTGATGTGATTGGGCTGCTTTAATTCTTTCTCTAATGACATCAACTTTATCACGTGTCATCTGAACCATTTCTAGTCTAAGCATTCGACGTTCACCTACTTCGTCCTAGTATAGAGGAGTTCTACACTTTCTACCATATGGAGCCATCCCAATTGTGGTTTGGTAACTGTTGTTGTAAGCAAACTCCATAAGAGGTATATATTCCTCCCAACTACCACTTATTTTCATGGCACAGGCTAGGAGTATGTCTTCTAATATCTGTAATGTCTGCTCAGACTGTCTGTCTGTCTGTGGATGGAAGGCCGTACTCAGATTCAGTTGTGATCTTAAGGTTTCCTGGAAGCTTTTCTATAATCTGGAGGTAAACCTTGGGTCTTTGTCTGATACAATGCTCACTGGTACATTATGTAAGCGTACAACATTATCCATGTAGAGCTATGCCAGCTTATCTATAGTGTAAGTGGTCTTGATTGGAATAAAGTGAGTTGTCTTAGTAAGCTTGTCAACCACTACCCAAATTGCATCCCTTCCCTTGGGTGTACATGGTAGTCTGGTGACGAAGTCCGTTGTAATGTTATCCCACTTCCATTCAGATACTAGCAGCGGCTGAAGAGTGCCAAAAGGTCGGTGCCATTCAGCTTTGAGTTTTTGACATGCAAGACGAGTCGACACATACAAAGCTATTGTGGACTTTATTGCTGGCCACCAGTAGTGTTGTTTTAGGTCTTTGTACATCTTGGTATTTCCAGGGTGAAGAGAGTACTCAGAACTGTTTGCTTCCTTTACTATTTTGTCTTGTATTACTTCGTCGTAGAGTACACACAATCTTCCCCGAAACAATAGGACCCCATCACCAGCTAATGTAAAGCTAGGGTCACTCATTGTTTGCCCTTGAATTTTCTCTCTGATCAACTGCAACTCAGGATCTAGAGACTATTTCATTATGATTTCTTCCCTGATGGATGAGTGTACCTGTAGAGCCGCCAAGGACATAGTCAACTATTGAACATCATCTTCCTGGTGCTCCAGTTCCAAGGTCGCTTCCTCATACAAGAGGATTTCATCCATTAACATCTCCTCTTGTACGAGCTTTGGTCTGATGGCTAGATAAGAAAGTAACACAGTTTGAGCTTTTCGACTTAATGCATCTGCCACTATATTGGCCTTCCTTGGGTGATACTGAATATCACAATCATAATATTTCATAAGCTCAAGCCATCTCCTTTGTCTCATATTCAAGTCTTTTTGGGTGAAAAAGTACTTAAGACTTTTGTGGTCACTGTATATTTCGCATTTTTCATCATACAAGTAGTGACGTTAAATCTTTAAGGCGAAAACGACCGTTGCTAGCTCCAAGTCATGAGTAGGGTAGTTCTTTTCATAGTCCTTCAATTGTCTGAATGCATATGCTACGACCTTACCATGTTGCATAAATACATAGTCCAATCCGACTTTAGAAGCATTGGTATACACTGTTATTCCACCTGTGTCTTTAGGAATAGTCAACACTAGTGCTGACACTAGTCGCTTCTTCAGCTCTTGAAAACTTTCTTCACACTCCTTTGATCAATCAAACTTTATACCCTTCTAGTCAACTTGGTCATTGGTCCTAAAATCTAAGAAAAGTTCTCGATGAAGCGTCTATAGTAACCTGCCAAACCCAAGAAGTTTCTAATTTCTGTTACACTCTTGGGTACCTCCCAGTCTACTACGGATTTCACCTTATCTGGATCCACTTCGATTCCATTTTTAGACACCATGTGTCCTAAGAATCCAACTTGTTTGAGCCAAAAATTCACACTTGCTGAATTTTGCATATAACTGTTGCTCTCTTAGTCTCTATAGTACCATCCTCAAGTGTTTTTCAGTCTTCTTTTGACTTTGAGTAGATCAAGATATCATCAATGAAAACAATGACCCACTTGTTAAGAACATCATGAAACACTTGGTTCATTAAATCCATGAAAGCTACTGGTGCATTGGTCAATCCGAAAGACAAAACCAAGAACTCATAATGACCATACTGAGTTCTAAAGGTTGTCTTTGGTATATCACTATTCTTTATCTTGAGTTGATAATACCCGGATCTGAGGTCAATCTTTGAAAATACCTTAGCACCTTGTACTTGATCAAACAAATCATCAATGCATGCTAATTGATACTAGTTCTTGATAATTAACTTGTTCATCTCCTAGTAATCAATGCACATACGCAAACTTCCATCTTTCTTCTTAACAAACAACACTAGAGCACCCCAAGGTGATACACTCGGGCGTATGAATCCTTTCTTCAGCAAATCTTGCAACTGTACTTGTAATTCTTTTAATTCTCCTGGTGCCATTCTATACGGAGCCTTTGACATCGAGGTAGCTCCAGGAATCAAATCTATAGCAAATTCCAACTCCCTGTTAGGTGATAGTTAAGTCAGATCATCTGGAAAGACGTCTGGGAACTCCTTAACTACCTCCATTTCCTCTAGAGGTATGACATTCACATCTAAATCAATCACTGATGCTAGTCACCCCTGACACCCATTTCCTAACAACTTCACTGCTTGTAAAGTGGAGATGAGGACCTTCTTAGCTCGCTTTATCATATCTGCTTGGTATATCAGTTCCTTCCCTTTATTATCAATCACCTTGATCTATTTCTCAGCACACATCACGCTTGCTTGATGTGCTGATAACCAATCCATGCTCAGTATAACATCAAAGTTTTGTATGTTAAACTTGATGAGTTGGGCACCTAACTGCTTTCCACTGATCTCAATGGCGCATGGCCCATATGCTTCCTTCAGCTGTGAAAATTTTCCTGTAGGTGTACTAACTATCATCTTATGCTCTAATATCTTGGGTGTCATGTCAAGTTTCTCAGCAAATCTCTTTGATGCAAATGAATACGAAGCCCCTGAATCAAATAAGACATGCCGGTATACCTGATACAGGCAGGACACCTAATACAGCAATGCACATAAGTATAGCATGTTATTAATATTTTACAAAAAGGTAATTCTCAATCTAAATCGTACCTGCTATCACTTCTGTGCTAGCTTCAGCTTCCTCAGCTGACAAAGCATACATCCTTCCTTGTGGTTGACTCCCTTGAATCAAGGTAGGTATATACCTAGAAGGCTGATTGGCTGGTCGGGCTCGGAAAACTTTAGCGAAATGCCCATATGAATGATAATTAAAAAAAGGGTTCTGCAAAGCTTAAACCGGAGCAGGAGCTCTCTGAGCCTGACCCGTAGCAAGTGGAGGGTGAGGTGGCCTAGTAGCTGTGGGTGCTGTACTGGTATTTGGGTGAAAAGATATAGTACCTAGCCCATTAGTGGGTCGAGGAGGATAACCCGATGGCCTATAGGGCTGCCTGTATAAAGGACCAAATCCGTATGATCCACGAAAATTCTTACTTGGGCCACTGGAATCCGCATAAGGGTTCGTTCTCTTCCATACTCTAGGTGTAAGGGATGATTCACTTTTCATCTTATCCTCCATGGTTTTGGCCTCTGTACAATCAAGACATAGTCGGTGAGATCTAATGCCTCAAGTATCGTGCCGATGGATACCTTCAATCCTTTCAAAAATTTCTTGCCCTTCTCTTCAGCTGACTTCATATGAGGGGGTGCAAAGTAGAATAGGACCTCAAACTGTTGTTGGTACTCAAGGACAGACTTGCTTCCTTGAGTCAAGGCTGAGAACTCCGCTTCCTTGCGGTCTCTAAACCTACGAGGATAGTAGTTTGCTACGAACAGTTCCTTGAATTGTTCCCATGTGGGTTCCAGGTGTGTAGTAAACAATATGGCTTTGGAGGATTGCCACCAGGAGTTGGCATCATTCTTAAACTGTAACCCCGCACAAATAATTCTTTGAGTATCAGTGCACTCAATCACTTCAAATATCATCTCAATCTCTTGGATCCATCGATCTGACTCCAAAGGGTCACTACCCACCTTAGTTAATATAGGTGGTAGGTTCCTTTTGAATGTCTCCACCACTCTTGTGGTATGGCTACCGGCTGAAAATATGGCGAATATGCCAGATGGTACGGGTAAGGAGGTGGCATCATATACCAAAGTGTACCCTGAGGTAGTATGGGTGGTGTACCTCCAACCTATGCCCCAACACTAGGCCCTCCAACTGAACTTTGTGGAATATCTACCCGAGGAGGATGACTTGGTAGTGCAGCATACCACTGCTGTTACATAGCAGTCATAAATGCATGTTGTTGCTGAAGAATCTGTTGATGGAGATTATGATTCGATTGTTGAATCAAGTTCTCAACATCACCAGGGGTAAGTATTCGTGGAGGATCAGGACGTGTAGCCATGGGTGGATCCTAATGAGCCACATTCTGATGAGTTGTCTCTTGAGGTTGTGGGTTAGATGTTTGCCCCATAGGTTGAGGCCTCCTATTGATTGGTGGCCTACCAACAGGACGAGTACCTCGAGGTGTACCCTGAGCGACAGCCTCGGATCTAGTGCGTACCATCGTTAAGTGTACCTGATTTGCACGAAAATTTCATATGAGTTATTATTGTAACTCATTACACAATAGTTCAAATTTTTGTGAGCATCCCTATACACTAACACCCTTAAAGAAGTCGAGGAAAATGCATATATCAATTCAACCTCCAATTTGTATCTCAATAAACATATTGGCCAAATTTTCTCCATACACCCATAATTTTTCAAAAATGACACTTAAACGCACAAAAGAAGGTGTTGTAGGACCCACCGGTGGAGTCGGGCCCTTACTGCCAAAATCGACGAGCTAAAGACCGACATGCTTGGTTGGCTGAACCCTGTCGGTTTCAGCCTGCCAGAGTTACCCTAGGCCGCGTTTTAAGGGGTTTTAAACCCTGTTTTCTGCCTAATTTCTCTTCCTTTCCCTTTCCTTCGAACTCAGGCGACCTTGGCCAATTCTTATGTGATTTACTATGACTCAACTCATCGATATAGCACAACGATCCGCTCGAGTCTGCCATCTCCATCACTCCATCTTCAAGGTAACTCCTGAACCCTTCATTTCTCAAAATTTCTGGGTTTTCTCCCTTTGAAATGGAAAAACTTCCAATGTGGTTGGGGCTTTGGTTTATCCTTTGATTTTCCCCATGGAAAATGATTCATATGTTAATGTAAAGCTTAGATTTAAGTTTCTAAATAGTTTGATCCATGAAATGAGAGCATTGGAGAAAATTTTCCCCCTTTTTATGCCCTAACCTGCGATTTTTGGGGATTTTATTGTGCATCTGTCTATCTATGCCAATCTAACATCCGCATTATGAATTCCTTTGTTTCCATTGCAATATTAGGCTTCTCTTGGGTTCCTTAACTGTTCCTTTGACATTTGCCCCAATTGGATTGCATGATTGTTCCAAAAACCCTTATATAACTTGCTCAAAAGAGGGCATCTATATTAAGAAAATTTAATCTTGAATCATTGTTTAGATTTAAATCATAAATCCTCAAGTATATCAGAATCATGATTATTTGTTTCCCTTGTAAGGTAAACCCTTCATTTGGCTAAAATTCCCAAATTTGAAAATTTTCTACTTGATCGATATACCCGTTTGAAATACTTGAATTTCTTATCCTAAACCCGATTAGGGATATGCTATTTCTTGCTTAACCTAGTATGGCATTTCATGTTCTCTTAAAAGGATATATTCATTGTATACATCCTTGGACTGCTTCATGCATTAAGACTACCTCTTATTTGGGATCATTGTAAACCCCAATCACCCATGCACTTCTCATTCATCACTTTGCTTCCATTTCTTTTGCTCTTCGTCTCAACTTGGTACTTTTATACTTTAACTTCTTATTTCATATCAGGTACTTACCTCTCTTCTTTGTAACTTTTAGGATGCCACCAAGTAAAGGCAAAGAACCTGTAAAGCCATCAAGGAAGAGAAAGACTTCCAAGGCTAGGAGGAGAGAGGTGGGGTCTAGCTCTTCAGCCCCATCCTCATCTAAGGAATGGGAGGACTCGTCCGACTATGATGAGATAGTCTTCTACAGTGCGAGAGTTGCATCATCATGGAGTACCTTCCGTTCACTACCTGTAATATTGGATAAACAAGTGAATGTGGGGAACTTTTATCGCATTCACCTCCAAGAGAGGTTTTCTGCCCTAGGTTTGGAGTCCATTCTCAACCTCATGCTACAAGGATTTGGTGAGGAGGTTCTATTGTAATCTGGAGGCCACAGAGGAGGAGGGGGAGTTCGCCATAGTCAGTATGTGAAGGGTGTAGAGAACATACTTACTATGGATAGGCTGGCAGAGATTCTAGGTATCTCCTCAGAGGGCATGTACTACTACAGTCCTCCCAAGACTAGAGGTATAGGCCCACATATGAGCCGAGACACGTAGGAGCACATCTACGAGGTGATTAGTGGTTCACCAGTGAGGCCAGTATCGAAGTTGGACTTTTCCCTTGAGGGTAGGGTGTTTGCTAGGTTGGTGTAGTTCAACCTAGTTCCTAGGAGTGGTCACTGGAACCAGGTAGGTTTCATGCCCACCTACCTAGCTGCTTGCCTGTTATCTGCTCTTGAGGGCAATGTGCCTAGATTATGCCTCCCCTATTTCATGCTGAGGTCCATGCATCACCATGCCTTACATCCCGAGGATGCCAGTCTACCATATGGTAGAGCCCTTACTCTAGTCTTCGAGCACTTCGCAGTCGACGTTACTGAGGAGGAGGGATCAATCCCGAGGGACAAGTTCATGGCTAAGAATTTGAGGCAGATGAACCTACATGCCTTGATGATAGAACCACAAGCAGCTAGGGAGTAGGAGGAGGGTGAGCCCATGGAGGAGGATGAGCGTACCAGAGATGACAAGAGTCACTTCCCGTACCAGGAGGAGATCAGAGAGGAGGAGGTTATGGAGGAGGTACCCTTGGACACTAGGGCAGCGAATCCTGCTTTCCACAGAGCTAGTGGCCCAGACATTCCCAGTGCTTCTGGCACACAGCCTACGGCTCCGTCACCTATTGGAGTGGCACTTATCCTTCAGGATATCTTATCAGAGTTGAGGTCGTTGAGAGAGGGTCAGGCTGAGCTCAGAGGTCAGCTTGGAGAGAGTGCAGTCAGGGAGTAGGAGCTTCTCAGGAGAGTGGAGGAGAACACCAGTAGAAAGCTCCAGATGTGGAGGTAGTTTGGAGAGATGGAGTCTAGGTTTTGATGACTTACCTGGGATAGTACCACTCTTCTAGGGTGATCTCTACGGATGTCCACTGTGTACAGAGGAGAGTGGTGCACCTCCATGATCGATTCACTCATTGGGACACATGCCTCGGCATCGACTCTCGGGTCCACTTAAGAGAGCCCTTCGATGTCTCTAGCAACGAATCTAACTCCAACTCCGACTCCGAATGAGGGCCTATTATCTTCTCCTGACATTCTACTTATCATTATACTTGTCTCTTTTCAGCTTTATTTGATAGTCTTGACTATTTTGAGTTTCACAGCTGACTTTATGCTTTACTTATGTGATCGAATGGGTATAACTTTAAGAAATGATAGCATCTATGATTCATTTTGTAATTTATTTCATTTTATATATTTAAAGTTTAAATTGTGATCTTGTTAGAAATTGTGAATTCTTGAATGGTTTGCTTATATGAAACTGTGCGGTTTGATGGCCGGCGACACGGCCTTTATATGTTATTATCTTAGTATACTTGTTGTCTATCAGGTTTTACGTTTGAAAATTTTTGGTTTTCTCATTTTACGCCTTTATGCTGCCGAAATTTTGTTGAAACTTCCATCACCGAGTAATTCAATTATGACAATTCCAAAACTAGTTAACCAAGATTCATACTAACAATGCATGCATGCCACGAATGCAATGGTTACAAATCTTTACATTTAAATTGCAGGATTTTTAAACTTTTTATAAGGTTTTTATCTTCCCCCACCTCGGACCTATTATAGTTTCTATGGGGTCTAAGCAGTATGCTATACGTAGGCAGAGCATCTCGCTCTGATACCACCCTTGTCACATTCCGCTCACACAGAACTGAGCTGGTGACCGAGTTAACCCCAGTTAATTCATAAACTTGTCAGGATCAACAATGCAGTACCTGTAATACAGCATACATCTACTAATCTAAGATCAGACCTGTATTTTCAGTGGAAGACCTATTCATAACAATACCTGTAATTGTTTCCCAAATACTTTATACCCAAATTGAGTTATAAATGTTACATACATTTGGGCCCCATGTATGATATATATACAAACATATAACAATTTAAGCATCAAGTAACAAAAAGGGAGTACATAAAAAAGAATCAAAAGAATCACTCAGGAGTCACAACTACCACGCAGCACAATCCTCGTACATGTAATCGACATAGTACTCGAACTTGTCAGGGACCCACTAGTCCTCAAATGGAAACTCTACAATGGGGCTCGGCTCTTGATCACCAGGCGGGTAACCTTTAAAATTGCCTAAAAGAGTTGTGCACGTGGGATAAGCTCACTAGCCCAGTAAGTGGAAAGGAAGACCACACAAGGAAAACCACACAAGCAATCACAACACAAATGCGCCTATATGCAATTCATTTTAACCCTATTAGCCTAACAACATTACTAGGTCATAGGTTTTGTGCTACTCACAACCATAGTGCGCATATGCCCTGGGTACGAGCGACGAATCCCATCCTGCGATACGCCCATAGGGTTGTCGGAGAAGACCCACCATTGGTACCAGAATTTAAAATGCAAGTTGACTCCCGACAAATTTAAATGATAGAAAGTAAATGGGTGACTCCACCCAAAATAAATGTAGTACGATCGATCATCTGAATATATCACCGGGGTTACCGACTATCCTAGCGATCAATCAAGCGTACTTCTAACTGCTGTAGGAGTTCGACAATCGCAACCTGATGCTTCCCCCCAATGATCCCCTAACACGTAAATCCCTGTTGGGAAGGGTCGTAACACAAGGGTAAATCACATCCTAACCACATGCCTCTATATGAGCATAGTACGATTACACAATAACACCACGTCCTATACCATGAGCCATCATGCACTCGTTTCCAAGCCGACTACGACATCTAGATCTGGTATGCATATCATGTCCAAATGAAATTTCTCCATCAGGTACACCAAGACATAATGAATATCTCATCATAATACAAAGCATAACATATTATGTAAATGCACATTCAAATGCATGATATAGCATATGTGATGTCTAGTCTATACACAAGTGACATGATGACATGACTAGACTAACATATGTTAAATGAAGCATAACATTCTAAAATTAAATTAGAGTCTACTCCCTACTTACTTGTATGTGTACACGGTGCTTGTACCCCATACGAAAAAGATTCGATGTGTGGGTACGCGTATATTGAGTGTAACCTATCATAGACATAATGATTTATCATTTCACTATTTTGAGGTCAAAATCATCATGTTTGAACACTAAAATCAGGGTTAGAATCATAAATGGAGGTTACCAATCAAATTTGGACCAATTCTGGGAATTCTGGAAAGATAAGTGGGCTAGAGCCAAAGACCGATGGGCTATGTAGCCCGTCAATTTTAGGCTGCTGGTTACTCCAGAACTTGAAAACTGAGTTCTGAGAACTCAGGTGGGCAAAAACCAGAAGATAGGTGGGGTAAAAATACCCTCCAGTCTTTGAACGAAATTTTTCCAACATCATTCCCGACTTTCCTCCGGCTTAGGGAACTTGTTTGAGGACTAGCCGACGACTCAAATCACTTGTCTGATGTCCAATCATGCACCCTCAACCTAGATCTAAGATCAAATCAAAAGAAAATGAAGATTCTTACCTCTTCTTCAAGAACACCAATGAAACCCTAAATTTCACTTTTTTTGCTCAAGAACCTCCAAATGATCTAGATCTTCACCCGCACTCCTTTCAAATCCTTTAAAATCATTAAATACACCTTCCATTAGACCTTAGATTTGATTATCCAAGTAGGATTAGCAAGATCCAAGTGAGTTCTTTCCTAAAAATTAAAAATAGGGTTTAAGGATGCGGTTTTCCTAAGAATCCTTGGAATGTGTGCAATACCTACCTCAAATCGAAGACCTTGGTGAGCTGATCATAAAACTGAACTCGAAATACTAAGACCCCGATCCGATGAAACTCTACGGTCAGCTTCCCCTTCTTCTTTCTTCTTCTTCCTCTTTTCCTTTCTTCTTCTTTCTCTCTTCTTTACTCTCCCACCGACCAACTAACATTAATGAGGGAAAAGACAATTAATGTCTCCCCCCTCCCCCCTTTTATACTTGGGTTCCCAAAATTTCTTCTAAATCTCAGGTGGACTACCTTAGGTGGGCTAAATCTCAGGTGGGTATGTCTCAGGTGGGCTATCTCAGGTGGGCTTCAATGGGAATAAGTTCCCAAATAATATTAGATTATGTTGGCACCCACAATTACTAGTATCTACCTTTACTTTTTGTACATGGCCTCGTGATGCGTGCAAGTGCAAGGCTTGGGTACACTTATGACACTTGGCACCCGCTCGGTCTTGTTAGGCCAACCCGAGTTTAAGGTCACCCTTGCTACCATATTCCATATGATACTTGTGTCGATTCTCTCCGGTTCAACCCCTATATGATCAAACCAAGTCAATGTGGTTAATTAGACTGGGTTCAGAAAGTCGGGAATCACAGTCTTCTTTTTTGATACTCAAAAGAAATACACAACAAAACTACCATCTTATGAAATTTGTGTCTAGTATGTTATGGATATGCATTGACCACACAGATCTTTATTTAATTTACATTTCTATAGCATTCCCATGCAACCTTATTTCAGTATCTGATCAAACATCCATCTTCTTCTTCTTCTTCTTCTCTCTCTCTCTCTCTCTCTCTCCCTCTCTCTCTCTTTTATTAATGATGGTAACAGTATCTACATTTTACACCATGCATCCATAATCTATAATATCCTGAGTTGTGTTCTCAAGTTTCCATCCATACATTGATAAGTTAGAAAGTAAAGTGATTAAGTTCATTGAAATTCTCCAAGCACAACCAAAATGAATACAAAAGTCAAATTACAAAAGAGAATGGTGAGCAAGATGACAACAAAAGGTGGCCTGAAAATATCACAAGATGCTCAAAAGGAAAACATTACCAACTGATTAAATTGCAGTTTTTCTATATGGTCTTGATGATGATCATTGCCCTCTCTCTCTCTCTCTCTCTCTCTCTGTGACAAATTATCCATCTTTTTACAACTGGTTGGTAAAAGAATTTCAATGTGGCATATATGACCACACCCACATAGTAATGGTTTTATCCAAAATACCAACTTTGTTATCTAAGTAGATAAACTAATACCTTGTCATCAAAAAGTTTCTTACAAGAGGGATTAAATATCTCTAGTTGGTTAATTTTAAGAACAGGAAATATTTATCCTTCTTATAATTATTGAGAGATATTCCATAATTACCTCTTATGACTTCTTTTTTTCTGACCTAAAGACCCCCCATGATCTGAGAATATATGAGATAATTTGTAGAAGGATAGAGGGTAATCTTGTCTTATAGACTGTCTTTTGGATTTATTTTCCCCCCACTTGTAGTTGAAATAAAGGGAAAATTTTCTTTGGTTGATTTGATTTTGATTAAATCTTCTCTATATTGGATCATGACTTGATCTAAGAAGAGAACCCATTAGAAAATATCTGCTCCACTTTTTCATCTCTATGATTTCACACTCTCAAGAGTCAAGCTGTTTGGCTCAAGCTGGGTTCGAAATACGCAACCCGGCCAAACCAGGCGGTCAGTCTGGTTCAACTGTTAAACCAGGTCATTTTCCGATATGGATCAGGAAAAAGACAGGTGAAGATGGGTCAGTCTGGCCCAACCGGACAAGAGGCATATAATGTCATACTCATACCTATATTTGGTTGGTGTCCAGATGGACGAATCGGATCCAAGTAACAAAAAGGTAACAAAGAAGTTGTTTTTAGTCCTCTAATGCTGGACGATGTGTATTGAAGGCTTGAAGCTTTTTTATTTCAGTTGGATTCTCCACAGAGAATAGAGATGCTACTGGAAAAGGAAATATTATCACACACAGAGAGAGAGAGAGAGAGAGAGAGAGAGAGAGAGAGAGCAGATACTCTTTGTAGGACTACTTCCTATGACATAATGGTTCTGATAGAAATGATCGCCACAAAGACCTTCTCAAAGAGAATTTTTAAAGCTGGGATTCTTTGCATCATCTATGGGAGACACTTGGAAAATATTTTAAGGTTAAGGGGGACCAGATTATATATGCTCTCACGTATCCCACCCCTCTCACCCCCCTATTGTCCTTCTGTTGGCATCTCTTTCATGGTGCTCTCACTGGTCCTCTTGCTGACTTATTGAACCAGGGTCAATGAAAATTTGCACTAGATATAGCAGCAGTTTGGTTAAAAAAAGGGGACCGGACCAGACCAGATGGGAACAGAAAGGAAAATCGGGTTAGTTTAGATTCGAAACCAAGGTCTTGAATTGAATGAACAATTGCTCTATAAGCTCATTGTGGAGAGATTAACTTCCCCCTAAACAAATTTAACCTTCCGGCGCTCTCATTCAACTAACTATGAGACAATGAAGAATCCATGAGTGAATAATTCAATGAGCATCCCATGAGTAATTAACTATTACAATTTTTTTTTTTTTTTTTTTTTACAAGCAAACTAGTGATTAACTGTTCAATGAACAGCTAATTAAACAATGAGTGATCAACTATTCAATGAGCAATCCATGTGTGATTTAGCACTTGTTTAACAAACTATTAATTAATGGAATATGAAATTACCCCCCATACCCCTTTACAAATTTACCAATTATCTTTACAAAGCTGATAGAGCCTAGAGAAAGAGAAAGAGAGAGAGAGAGAGAGATTGACACCTCGTATAACACACGCTACCCTATCAAATACATTAATTAGCACTCATGATTAAAATAATCAAATCTCAAGACAATTTAATACTTGACTAAGACTTAACCATGACTAATCTATTAATCATGCAATGAGCCACCCCCACACAAAACTTGCTAACCTTTTCTAAAATTCTAAAAGCTCCACAAACCTCATCAACCCACATCTCTTCTCTCTTCAATTTTCAAACAAAGTTCCAAAACCCCAACCCCATAACCCTAAAATTCCTAATACCACCCTCTCTCTCTCTCTCTCTCTCTCTCTCTCTAGAAAACCCAAACCCAACAGTTCCCACATACCAAAAGCCCAAAACACTCACTCGCAAGTCTTACTAGTCTTCCTCTTTTATCTCCCTCTATATAAACAAGTGGTCTTATCAGTTTCTCTGTCCCTCTCTTTCTTTCTCTTTTGTGTGTTTTTAGTGTCAAACCCTATTAGGCCTTCTCAAGTGGAACACAAAATGGAAAAAAACACAAGCGCTCTTGGATCTCCATCATCAACTACAGCAACACCAACCACCTTCGTCCAAGCAGATGCCCATACCTTCAGAGAGCTAGTCCAGAAACTCACCGGCGCCGGCGATGATTTGCAGGAAAGGCTTCCGATAACACTTCCGGCTAGACTCTCTGCAAGATCGTCTCTTTCCGGCGATATCGTCGGACCTCGACGATCGAATTTCAAGCTTCAAGAAAGGAGACAGAACATGAGGAAACTCGAAATCAAGCTTGGCCTCACATCGATTCGGAGTCCACCTTACTCGCCTAGACAAACCCAAACTCAAAATCACCCTATTGTATCGCCGATTCCAAGTCCGGTTACCCCTTTGGGTTCTGAAACTTTGTTCTCTGTTCAATATTCTGGTTCGGGTAGCGAATCACCTTCATCGCCGGCGGTTTTGGAAGAAGAAAAAGCGATTGCAGAGAAAGGGTTTTACTTGCATCCATCGCCGTTGAGTACTCCAAGGGGTTCAGACCCACCTGAGCTTCTTCCTTTGTTTCCTTTGAGTTCTCCAAGGCAGCAACAACATGGAGATCCGTAAAAGGCTTTTGCAGAAGAAGGGTATGTACTACGTTCGAGGATTTCTATAAAGTTCTCGTTTTTCCGCCATTTTTGTTGGGTTCAAGATCTTTATTTCTCGAGACTCGCAAATTCCCCCATGTCCCTGTGCTGGGTTTCTGGAATCTGGTTCTTCTTCTCCTAATCAGAGATTCAGAGTTCTTTACTAAGTCAATTTGTCGATCATCATCATCATCATCATCATCATCACTGAAAGAAAGATTTGATGGTGGAAAATGTATGGAAAGTATTTTATGGTCGGAATTCGATCTGGGTTTCTTTAATATTTTTTCTTTTGCTTCAATTGAGCAACCCAACCAACGAAATCAAAGAATCAGTCTCTCTCTTGCACTTCATTTCATTAAAAAAAAATAAAAAATAAAAAATAAAAAAAAAGAGAAATTTAGGAGTAGTTTGGAAGCTTAAACTCACTTTCAATCTAAGAAATTTCTTTGAGACTTCCGAAACAGTATTCAAATGAATCAAATTCGGACTTACATGGTCAGCTGATTCTCAATTATCTTTCTTTCAGGAATAATTTTTTTTCCTTTTTTTAATTTAATTTAATAAAAAAATAAATTAATTTAACGTCGTCACCTACCCATTTTGAAAATTTCAGGAACTGTTAAGAGTCCAAATGGTGGGCCATAGTGGGCCTGGGCCTGGGCCTGATATTGGGCCCCATTAAAAGATGTATTCCTTTCCAAGTGGACACCACTGGGCTTAGGTTCGTGGTTGACGGGCCTTGAAGTTGAAGCTCTTTCTGTTCTCTGTAGCTTACAATTGAAGTCTTTGTCGGGGGAGATGGGTGAGAATTTTTATGTGCTCTGGAGGGTTACTGGTTTAAGTTGATGCTGGTCCCCTCATGGGTAATTGCCATGTGGCATACTGTTTCCAAAGGACATTATAGATTGTCATGATCAGGTTGACTGGGTAAATGTCACCTACTATGGTTTTTGATTGAGATTGTTGAGTGAGTGCAGAAAATGGCAAAATCTCTCTAAGATGAAAATTGTAATTTCTGGTGCATGATCCAATTTGATGCACCAGCATTGAATGCGAACATTTTGATTTAAGCACTTGGGTGGAGTAAAGCTGATCGTAGTCCTATTGTTTTACTCAGTTAGGAATGCATTTATCATTAATCTCAGATTCAAATCACAATAAAATGATGTGAGCAACATGTCCACTTACACTTGAGGGCCAAGCAAATTGTCACAATAGAAAATCAAGAAATAAATTGTCTACTGCGAAAGATTTAGCTATGTCACCTGCCCAATTTAATGGACGGAAAAAAGTGTTCAAGTGCATTTTCCATAATAATGCGTAACTACCCTACGTATTCATACAATGGCCTACATGTCCTTTCCCCTACTGTGATAAGGTCGGGTGACCTAGCTAACTAGTTTCTTGGTGGGTGACCTAATAACTACTTGGGAAATAATGATCGGCATATTGGAATGGCTTTTGGTTCGATTGTTGCTAGAAACATACTACCCCATTTATTTCTAATAATTTCTTAGAAAATTTTCATGTCATATATATATATATATATATATTTCATGCCATAGTTGATAACTTATAATCTTTAATCCCTATAAGTTATAAGGCCTTACCTTGTGGCTCTTGGGAAACAAAACAATAGAAATCTCTATGTTGCAGACTCATATAAAGTTTTTAAAATTTTTTATTTTTTATTTTTTTGGAGAGCGATAAAACTAGTGGAATGTCCTCCTTTTTTTGGGGGGGGGGGGGTGTGTGGCTTTCTTTTAATGAGCAAGTAGAATGCCTTTTGAGAATTTTATGTTCTTCATTGTATAATAGTACACTTAGCAAAGATTTTCTAAATTGTTGATTTAAATAAGGGTATTTGAACAGCACCAATATTTTCATGTGGACCCAAATTTTTTGGACAGGAAAACCTAAAGTCCTCTATTTATATGTGAAGTTTCATTCAAAAGAGTTCTGAATAAAATTCCTTTTTATTATTGGTTGAATAAAAAGAATTACTTATAAGAAATTAAGGAAGGGAAAAATTTTGTTGACTAACCTACCATAAAAAAAATAATATTAAAAAAATCTTAAAACATATTTCATAAGACTTTCGTAATTAGCGCATACAATTTATCAATATCTTTGATCAAAACATATATGTCACATTTCTCATGTGTGTGTACACATATATTAAAACATTACTATCAATATAAAAGCTTAAAGTTACTTAGTCTATTTTTAATTCCCTAATTTTGTCCATTAGAAATTTTGTCATCAACCTACGAAAAGATAAAAAATTATACAACATATTTAATAAGGCTTCCCTAATTAGCGCACATATGTTATCCATTCTTTAGTCACACATTTCTCATGTTTGTATACATAGATTAAGAAAAACCGTCATATTTGTATATAAAAATTTATAAGTTATCTTCTCTATTTTCTCTATTTTCTATAGAACCTGATCCTCTCAAGTGTGCCAGCCCCTCCAACGTGCATTGGATGACTAGCAGCACCAGGGCATGCACTTAAGTTCTTCCCAGCCATCTGATGCACCTTGGAGGGACTGATGCACTTGAGAGGATTCCATTTTCCGTTCCCTTATATTTGTCCATTATATATATATATATATATACCACATTTTCAACGAGATTCTAAATTTAAAGATACAAATATATGCTTTGATAGCTACGTATGAAAGATACATTATGGTAGATAAATATTATGATTCATTAAGTGCAAAAGCTCTGACTTTAAATAATGTGATAAAATGACAATTTAGGTTTCATAGTAGAAGACACTCTACTAATTTGAAACTTGGCACGTGGGAACTGGGAAGTATGTCACATTGGCCAAACGGTTCGAACATTTTGTCATGTCTGAGTGGGTATCCAATTATAAACTTGTTTTTCTATATAATATGTATTCAATTATAAGTTTGTTTTCCTATATAATATATATATTTTTGTTTTTTTAATTGATGTAAAGATAATAAGCATTAAGGAAATAAAACAGTTTTTACATCTACATATAAAACCTCTCTACACCTAGTTATCCTAGCATTCTTTGCGAGCCTGTGAACTACCTTCACCCAAGCTCTATCCACGTTGATTATATTTACAGACCTAAACTATTTTTGATAAGAATAAAATATTTTATAAAATTGAAAAAAAAATAATAATAATTATGGTCACGGGATGGGTCAAGGCCAAAATTGTTTTGATACTGTTTTGGAATGGTCTGGATTATATCATATCAGACAGATCTATCCCTGGTTTTTTTCAATGTAATTTATTATTTTATCTTTGGACCATGCATATGGAACGAGATTGCAAAGATCAGGATTCAGAATTGGTCATGGCCAATACAGTTCCGTTCCAATTTTTAGAACCATGGTGCTTGGTAGTCATCATGAGATAAGGGATTTATGCAATGTTTTATAGGAAGACGATCATTAGGATGAAAAAAAAAAAGAGATAATAAATTTAAGTCACTAATCCAATGACTAATTTTACTATTAATCGTTCTAGGGTTAATGCTAGAACACTAAAAAATGAGTTGATCACGAGCAATCCATATAAAGTGAACTGTAATAGAAAAAACTGAGAGGAAAAACTTTTATTCTTATTGAGAGAGAGAGAGAGAGAGAGAGGAATGAAACACTAAGGTTATGTTTGGTAGTCAAGAGAGGAATGAAACACTAAGGCTATGTTTGGTAATCAAGAGAAGAAAAGAAAAAAGAATCTAGAAAAGAAAAGAAAAGAAAAGAAAAGGGAAGAAACTGTGAGAAAATAAGAAGAGTATGTATGTTTGGTTACCAAGAGAAGAAAAGAAAAGAAAACAAAAAAATTCAAAAAATTTTAAATTGAAAAGAGAGATAGACACATAGGAAATCATTGTGTAATCATTCATTTTTTGTTTTATTAAATTTTCATATTTTCTCATGTTTTCTTGTGTTTTTGGCAAAAAAGTTTTTATGGCAACAAAAAAAAATTTCACAATTCCCAAGAGGAATTTTGAATTTGAAAAGGGAAATCTTCTCTTGGGTGAAGACATACCAAGGGCAAAGCAAAATTCTTAATCAAAGGAAAAAAAGTACACTTTTGTACTTTTTTCTTTTTTTTTCTTCTCTTGGCTATCAACCACAGCCTTAGTCGAGAATAGATGAAGCCTAGAAGTACTCATTGTGAAGTCCCAAAGGCTTCTGATTCTCCCATCTATCTAATCAATCTTGCAGAGTCTCCTCTCAACGACAATGAGTCTTAAATAAATCAGAAACCAAACTTAAACGAGAAATTCTAGGGATCTGCATTGAAAGAGGAGCAGAGCTAGGGCTTCAGCAGAAAATCAAAATTGAATAAAAGACAGAGCAACCAAAGCTTCATGATCTCTCTCTCTTTCTCTCTTTCTCTCTTTCTCTCTTTCTCCCTCTCTGTTAAATCTAGTGACGGGTGATCCAACTGTCTTCTACTAACTCCTCCTTCCAAGTGTAAGCTAGGAATTTTTTATTTAGTCCTTCCAAGATCCAATCCTTTAGCAACAACACCATAATCTCTGCCTTCAGCTCTAAAAGGTCTCCCATTAATTTAACACACACACACACACACACACAAACAAAAGCCCTAAACCTGCAACTCAATGTTGATCTGTTCAATTTGGGGGTTTTACATAGAAGAATAAAAATATAAGTTTACTCTTGAGACCCTTCCTCAAGAGTAAACTTGTCATGTAGAAAATAGCAACCATACCACGTCATCACTTAACGCTTTTCTTATAATGGAATGGATTTAAGTGCAATTTCATTTACAAAAAGGGGACGTACTAGATATTCTTAGAAAACTAGGGTGGTATAAGACATAAGGTTTCAAAATAAGGGTGGTACGAGATAATTTTTCATAAAATAATTATAATAAACACATAATAAAATTATAATAGTTAATTTGATCACATTAAATTGGGTTTGAATGACACACATCAAATGTCAATAATCTAAGACACACAATTTGCACCTTGTCATAGGGAGGGCGAAATGACTGCTCCAACCCCCGTGATGATGTCTTAACCCCTCTCATTGGCTCCGCATTGATGTAGGGTGCATGTAGTAAGGCAACAATGTTTTTTCTTTTATTTTAATTTTTAATTTTTAACTATTATGATTATTCACCATGCTTTACTAGTTCATGTGTATATATTTTCACTCCCTTAAAAAATGGAAACTCAAGGAGTAAAAGATAAAAAAATATCTTAGTAGTTCTTGACACTCCTCGCATCTTAAGAATTTTTCACAAGACCTCAAAATTAATTTTGATGATTATCATGAAAAGTCCAAATGATATGTATAATTAGGCTTAGTCACCATTTTTTTTTTCATTGATCGTTCATGAACTGAATTTAAGATAATATTAGTATTCTTGGCAAATAGAAAGAAGAAATTAAAAAAAGTCATTAGTGCCAACCTGAATTATTTAAAAATTTATTGTGTGTATTGCTTTAATTTGATTGTTTAATGGACAACTAGAGTTCACAATTTTTTTTTGCATTTTCTTTTACTGAATCAATTCCATATGTAAGGTCATATTCACAAGTCCATGTTTCTTCCCTTCCACTTCTTTTTATTATAATCTGCACGAGAGGTTCTTTACCAAAAGAAAAAAAAGTATATAAGAGGTGCTCTTGTTTAGTGAATGACTCAAACATAAACAAATACTTCCACCAACTAGAGTATCAAAAGTACAATGCACTCCATCTTCTTTGATAGAATAACTATGGTTTTGAATTTTTAGAAATTCTTTGCAATGTAGTGGGGAGAGACACATCTAAATAAGCTAATAAGCACCAAACTAATCAAAAGAAATTTAAGTGATGAAGCAGAAAAAAAAAAAAGAAAAAAAGAAAAAAAGGTGATGAAGGAATCTTGACTTTACGATTGAAAAAGGACAGTGTTCACTAGTTGACCATGTTGACCCATAATCATCTAAAAATTTTCAGTCTAATAACACTTGTCACGTGGCAAAATAAAGTCACTTCTAACTCTGGAATATTTTCAATTGAAAAAGATTAAATCTTATTTTTTTAGTATTATTATGAGATAAAAAGTATGACCATTGGAGGGCTGAACAGAGGAAAATTAGAAATGTGGCTAATGAACAAGAATTCTTTTTTTTGTGAATTATCATATGGTTAACCATGTCATCTCTCGACACACCTAACTAAAATACATGTCTTCTAGCGAACTAAAATACGTGTCTTTTAGTGAAAAAAATTAATCTAACTGAAACATGCTGAAATAAATAAATAAATAAATAAATAAATAAAATCAATGATCATGTTTGACATAGAATTTGTGTAACATAAGGCATTTTTTCTATGTTGAAATGAAGTAAATGGGGGATAAATTTAAAAGTTTTTTTTTTTTCTTCTACTAGGAAAAAATATTTTTTAAGTATTAATAGTTTAATTAATGAACTATAGTTTTTTTGTCTGTCAGGCGTTTTCCCCCTATTGATGGCCCCACTGAAGGTGGGGGGAATTGTTTATTTTGTGCTATTGTATCTGGCTTGCTTTACTAATTTTTTATTATTTATTTATTTTTTAATACAAATGACCTTTTAGTGGAAAAAAATTGTAGTTCATTTATCAAGAATAATAAATAATTAAAGGGAAAACTTTCTATGAGCAATCCGCATAGGTTATGTCATCTAGGGGTGTTAATCCCAAGCCTGAACCGATAAAACCGATCAAAACCAATCGAAAAAACTCAGACTAAATCAAATCGATCCTTATTGGATTGGTTTTGGACTGAGATATGTTGGGACCGACTAAAAATCGGTCTAAACCGAACCGAATCGAAACCCAACAGAATGAAACCGATAAAAAAAAATGATTATGAGATTATAAATTGGTGAATTGATTATCCATCTTTTACAATATTAATGAGAAAATTTTTTGTTTTAAGGGGAATTGTTACAAATCAATGAATATGAGGTTATGGATAAGAAATTGATTTGTCAATTGTAACAATGCTTGCATTGATTTCCTTGTTGACTGTACAAAATTAGTTGGATAGTTAAATGAATGATTGGATAATAGGGTTCATTTTGTGATTTCAATATTAGTTATCTTCTTAGGGCCCGTTTGATAACGTTTCTGCCGTTTCTGTTTCAAGGAACGACAGAAACATAAATTTCCGTTTCTAGAAACAGAAACGGAATTGAAGGTGTTTGATAAGTCATGTTTTTAGAAGTCGATGGTAACCAGTGAAAGAATTGCCACAAGTCGTTTCCAGAAACGTTGAAACAAGTTCGCCTGGGTCATTTCTTGAATCATAAATAAGTAAAAATTTCTATTTCTATTTTTTATTTCTAAAAATAAGTGAAACGAAACAGTTTTATCAAACGCTTTTTGCTCCGTTTCTGCTGTTTTTGGAAACAGAAACGGCAGAAACACGTTTCTTGAAACGTTATCAAACGGACCCTTAGTAATTAGTTATCATTGGTTTCAATATTAGTTATCTTTTCCTTACAATGATAAACCTTTATTTGTCACAAATTATTTTAAGTGTTTTCGCCATATATTTCGTCACTATAGGTTATGAATATAAGATTTCATTATGGTTCAAGTCCGATAATAAACCGATTTAAACTGGTGTTAATTCAATACCAAAAATCGAAATAAACAAAAATCAAACCAGACTATAACTGAAATTGACAAAAAACCGAAATTCCTTAATGGCATAATTTTGATCTCCCACATTCCTAGACAAAAACCAATTCAACACGATCAAAACCATATCAAACCAATCGATTGACACCCCTAATGTCATCGTCATCAGTGTTCTGTTTCTTTCTCTCTCTCCTTCTGACATTGTCTCTCCTCTCCACCCTCCATTAACAGAAACCATCTTCCCTACCTTATTTTTTCTAAAGTAACCATTCCTTTCACTTTATCTTTTAATCTGTCTTGGTCATAGAAGTTATCATCCTGACCACCTTCGGTTCACTCTTGTTCTGACTTCTTTTACTCCAAGTCCTACTCTTATCTAACTTCAGTTTCCTCTCTCTCTTTTCTTTTCCTGTCTTTAAGTGGTAGATTCCCCCTTTTCCCAACCCCACAATCTCAAAGTTGGAAACCATCAAATGAGAAAAGAAAAATGTCTATAGCCAAATTTGATGACTTTAAAGCCTTCAAAATTTGTTTATGAGTGATAAAGTTGAGTTGGGGGGCCATCAAGGAAAGATTAAAATTTTGCGCTTAGTTTTCAAAGCATGATTGAAACATAGTGACACTTTGCTGAATTCAAATTATTCATTAACCGTCGAAAAAA
>NC_056562.1:8774835-8782949 GCF_013358625.1 Macadamia integrifolia | reverse complement strand
AAGGTTGGTACGGGATAATTTTTCATAAAAAAATTATAATAAACACATAATAAAATTTTAATAATTAATTTGATCACATTGAATTGGGTTTGAATGACACACATCAAATGTCAATAAATCCAACACATACAATTTGCTCCATCTCATAGGGAAGGTGAAATGACTGCTCTTGACTGATGCCTTAATCTCTCTCATTGGCTCCACATTGATGTAGGGCGCATGCAGTAAGGCAACACTTTTTTTTTTTTTTAACTATTATGATTATTTCTCCATGCTTGACTAGTTCATGTGTTGGCCTAATCTCATATGATATATTTCCACTCCCTAGAAAAAATGTAAGCTCCACAAGTAAAAGGTAAAACTTATCTTAGCGGTTCTTTAACACTCCTCACATCTTAAAAATTTTTCACAAGACCTCAGAATTAATTTTGATGATTATTATGAAAAGTCCAAATGATATGGATAATTAGGCTTAGTCACCTTTTTTTTTTTTAATCGTTGATTTTTCATGAACTGAATTTAAAATAATATTAATACTCTTGGCACATAGAAAGACGAAATTGAAGGAAGTCATTAGTGTCATCTTGATCTTATTATTTAAAAATTTATTTGTGTATATTGTTTTAATTTGATTGTTTAATAGACAATTAGAGTTCACAATTTTTTTGCATTTTCTTTCACTGAATCAATTCCATATGTAAGGTCATATTCATCAGTCCATGCTTTTTCCCTTCCATTTCTTTTTATTGTAATCTACACAAGAGGTTCTTTACCAAAAAAAAAAAAAAATTTACACAAGATGTGCTCTTATTTAATGAATGAGTTGAATATAGACAGATATTTTCACCAACTGGAGTATGAGATATAATGCACCCCATCATCTTTGACAGAACAATTATGGTTTTGAACTTTTAGAGATAGCTAGGTTTGATGCTTTGCAATGTAGTGGGGAGAGATATCTAATTAAGCTAATAAGCACTAAATTAATCAAAAGAAATTTAAGTGATGAAGGAATCTTTTAACACCCCCCCCCAAAAAAAAAAAAAAAAAAAAAGGTTCACTAATTGGCCATGTTGAGCTATAGTCATGTAAACATTTTCAATTTAATAACACTCGTCATGTGGTTAAATAAAGTCACTTAACTCTGGAGTATTCTTAATTAGAAAATATTAAATCTTATTTTTTTATTATTATTTTGAGATAAAAAAAAGTCTGAGTAATGGAAGGCTGTATAGAGAAAAATTTGAAATGTGACCAATGAAAAGAATTTTTCTTTTGTGGATTATCATATGGTCAAAAATACATGTCTTCTAGTGAAAAAATTAATCTAGCTGAAACAGTGGAATGAAAAATAAAATCAACAATCATGTTCCACATGGAATTTGTGTAACACAATGCATTTTTTCTATGTTGAAATGAAGTAAATGGGGAAGGAAGTTAAAAGTTTTTTTTTTTTCCTTCTACTGGAAAAATATATTTTTTAAGTATTAATATTTTAATTAATAAACTACAATTTTTTTGTCTGTTAGGTGTTTTCCCCTATTGATGGCCTCATTGAAGGTGGGGAGAATTGTCTATTTTGTGTTGTAACTTGTATCTGGCTTGCTTTACCAATTGTCTTATATTTTTTTTTTTTTAAAATACAAATGACCTTTTAATGAAAAAAAATAAATAATAAAAAAAAACTCTAATTCATTCATTAAGAATAAGAAATAATTAAGAAATAATTAAAGGGAAAAGCTTTTATGAGCAATCCACCTAGGTTATGTCATGATCGTGTTCTATTTCTCTCTCTTCTTCTGACATTCTTTATCCTCTCCACCCTCTATTAAGAGAACCCTCTTCCCTACCTTTTTTTTTCTAAAGTAACCAATCCTTTCATTTTGTCTTTTAATCTTTCTTGGTTATAGAAGTTATCATCCTGACCACCTTCTGTTCACTCTTGTTTTGACTTCTTTTCCTCCATGTCCTCTTATCTAACTTCAGTTTCCTTTCTCTCTCTCTATCTTTTCCTCTCTTTGAGTGATAGATTCCCCTTTTCCCCAACCCCACAATCTCAAGACTTGGAAACCATCCAATGAGCAAAGAAAAAAAGTCTATAGACAAATTTGATGACTTTAAAGCCTTCAAATTTGTTTATAATGTGGAATGAGGTTGGGCTTAGTTTTCAAAACATGATTGAGACATAGTGACACTTCGCTGAATGGGAGATTGCACAATTCTTCTTCATTGAAAAATAAGATATTATATTCAAATTATTCATTTTTTTTAGGGCAAGAATTTCAAATTATTCATTAACCTAAATTATGCTTTTACCATTTTACTGCAGTTACGGTTACTTATTACCATAGTTAAACATCAGCATATGGCTGTAGTTTTTAAAAGTGCAGCTATTTGTATATGTAAGATCCATCAACAGTGACTTATTTGGGCGCTTTTTCTTATAGTGTTGATAATTATCTTGAAAAGTCCAAACGATAAGAATAAATTTTTATTTTTTGGTCATTGATAGTTAATATATATCAGTGCTCTTGGCACTTGTAGAACTTTTTTGCAACCTTACATCGCAACACTAGTGTAAAAGGGGCAATGTAACGTACGGAACTTAAAAGAAGAAATTGAAAGAAGTCATTAGTGCCAACATGATCTTATTGTTTAAATTTTATTTTGTATATTGCTTTAATCTGATTAATTAATAGACAACTAGAATTCATCTTCTTTTTTTCTATTTTTTATGTTTTTTTTTTTTCTGTTATGAATTTTTTTTCTTTTTCATTTTACCTTTTTTGGAATCAATTCCATATGTAAGGTCATTTAGTCCATGCCTCTACCCTTCTTTTTCTTTTCATTGCAACTTACACAAGAGTTGCTTTTATTTAATGAATGAGTTGAATATAACAGATACTTTCACCAAGTGGTGTATAAAATATAATGCATCCCATCATCTTTAAGAGAGTAATTATTCATTTTGCGATTTACCGGGGAGAGACACATCTAGTTGAGTATCAAACTTGTCTTTTTTTTTTAGGGTTAATGAGGAACCTCTTAAACCTACCCAATTTTATGATTCAAGATCAAACTTTGTCTCTTTTTTTCAAGGTTAACGAGGAACCCTTGAACCTACCCGATTTTACGATTCAACACGAAACTTATCTAGCTAAGAACAAACTAATCAAAAGAAATTTAAGTGATGAATCTTGACTTTGTAATAAAAACGGGCTCCACTTGTTGGCCATGTTAATCTAGAGTCATGCAGAAAATTTCAACCTAATTACACTTGTCACATGACAAAATAAAGTTACTTTCAAGAATATTATTAATTAAACAACTAAATTTTAATTTTTAGTGTTATGAGATAAAAAGTCTAACTAATGGAGGGCCGTACAGTGGAAAATTAGACATGTGGCCAATGAAAAAGAATTCTTCTTTTGTAGATTAACATGATCATCCACGTCATCTCTCCACACATCTGGCTAAAATAGATGTAATTTAGTTACAAAAAAAGTACTTAGTTAAGAAATTAATCTAGATGAACAACGTAGAATTTTTTTTTTTTTAAAGTAAAATAAATAAACAATGTCATCAATATCATGTTCCACATGGAATTTTCCATGTGTAAAAGGGTGAGGAAATTAAAAGCTTATTTTTCCCTGGTGGGGGAAAAAGCATTTTTAAGTATTATATTTAAACCATTGAGTAAAGACCTTTTATTGAGAAACTATAGTTCAACAGGACTTTTAACTAGCTAATGATTCTCACTTTTCCCCAACCCCACAATCTCAAGACTTGGAAGCCATCAAATTAGAATAGAAAAAAGTTTGAAGACAAATTTGATGACTTATAAAGCTTTCAACTTTGTTTATAAATGAGGAATAAGGCTGACTTGGGCCCATGCACCAAGAAACGGTCGAAATTATGAGCTTAGTTTTCAAAACATGATTGAAACATAGTGACTTTTTTCTGAATGGAAGATTGGACAATTCTTCATGAACACATCATTTGTACTTAGTGGTGGGAGTTTCTTTCTTCTGCTCATGAAAGACTAAGCCTTCAAATAAAGTAAAAGTCTTTACCAAAAAAAACTACAGTAAAAGAAAATCCTATAAGATCTTGAATGTCTTCTTAATTTTTTTTCAATCACATAAAATGAAAATGAGTTCAAGTTATTCTCTAAAAAATACATGGTTGCTTAGGGTTTAGGGTTCAAAGTAGTGCTTTTAAAAAAAAGAGATGCTCTTTTTATATAAGTTCTTGTAAATTCATATAGGTATAGTGGACATGATCAGCACAAAGATTCAAGGAGTGGTGGGAGCATTTTCCTGAAAAGCTACAAGCACTGCTCCTCTTTTTATGCAAATTCTTAATGTGTAGGAAAAGTAACAGGAAAGAAGTCATTGCCCAACATAAGAGAGAATTGGGACCACTAAGAGTAAGAAATGCATCTCTTTCATTTTCCCTCTCTATTCTCTAAGTCAATGGGTTATAATCCATCTAGGTCCAGGCAAAAAAAAAAAATTGAAAATTATTGCAATGGTCTTTTGCATTCAGCCAATACTCAAAGAGTCCAACTTTGTGTTAGGCAATGTAGTTGAAAGATTGAAATTGTTGGAAGGAAAGGACACATTTATTTCTCTTTATATTGTATGTAGACCAATTTTTCCCTTCATGCATAGCGAAGGAATAATTCTTTCATCATGGGCATCAGTACATTCAAATGACTAAGGGTACGTACGTGAGATAATTTCGACTTCGTCAATAAGGGGTTTGGAGTGTATGATGACCTAAGAGCCTAATCATAAAGCCACTTCACCTATAGAGGATCTTCCTTCTCTACGGGTGAAGGAAGAACTTTCGTCATTATAATAATTATTATAATTCTAAACAAAATGTATTCACCCAAAAAAAAAAAAGAAAACTTCAACAAACCTTCTTAACAAAGGAACCACCTTAATTAGTTCAACTACAAAAAATTACTCCTATAGGTTTGAATATAAAACAACACCTTACTTAGTTCTTTCTTGCAGCAGGCTCCATTAACCAACACTTTGGAAAAATTTTCTCCAAACTGAGACACGAGCTATTTGGGAAAGGATGATCAGCCATGCCACACAAGGTTTAACAACTCAAAATCAGATAGATCTTCTATTGATTCGGACACCATGATTAGTGTGTATGTCAGAAAAAAATCACCTTGCTGAAGTTCTCAATGTCAATACTGGAATCTTCAAGACATAGATAGAAGCATCTACACTTGCATTTATTGTAGTTCATGCCCTGCAATAGTGGTGTCACAACTTAACCCGAACCAAAAAGATCAAGTAGAAACAAAATAAATATGAACTCAAAAATCAAATTGAAACTGATAAGACATCAGACCGAACTCAAAAATCAAATCGAAACCAAAATCAAAATCAAATTGATACCAACCTGAAATTCATTAAAAAACAATTTTTTTTTTTTTTCATACTTTTGGATATTTTACATGGTGAATCAAAATATCCAAAAGTTGTACTTACTTAGATATAGTTCCTAATAATTTCAAAACATGACCTATGGAAGGTTTCGAGTATCAGTCATTTACATGTGTAAGGTAGCTAGATTAGTCAGGTAAAACGGGAACGGCAGAAAACTTTATATGGGTTGATACATTTTGTTGATCAACTGGAGTTAGAGTTGTCATTGTTGGCAAAATTTTGTAATGATATTTGGAGGTGTTCCGGTGATGCATGGATGTTGCATAGGTGTTTTGATAACTTTGGAGAAGTTAGGTAGCATGTCAACAGTGTAGACATGTCAGACTCAATTAGATGATGTTTCAAAATACTACAGATGTATTCAGTCATAGAGGAAGAATTTTGAAAACCTATTATGTTCTTATATAGTATTTGGAAGAAGGTGAAACAGTAAGAAAAGGCCTCGTATAGTAAAAGTTGATCTTTCATAGGTTCACGAAATGGTAGTATGTCTAGAGCTAAACTTAGAAGGTTTAATGGTGTTGGTGTACGATGTCTTGTATTCCGTCGCAGTTTAATCCAGGGAGTACTAGTGCAACACCTAGACAGGCAGGACGGTGATCCGGCTAGCCAGTTAGCGGGCCGTGGGGGTTGCAAGGGGGGCAGGAGGGCCCCCTGCATAGTAGGAGTGTAGGGCGGTGCAGCCCCCCGCTAGAATTTTTTATTTGAGGGCAATTGTGTACTTTTTGGATTAGGGTTTTTTCGCTATATATTTGTAGCGAGTGTTTCTTTCTCTGTAATAAAAATAATACTGAGAGGTGTGAGGACGAGCGTTGTAACCCTATTCTCCATTGATAGTGAAGTAGGATCTCATCTCACCAGGGATGTAGGCAACCTTGCCAAACCCCTTCAAATCCTTGTGCATTGTTTGTTTTGTTTTTTCCATTATCTTCTGCATTGTTTTTAGAGTTACGTTTCTACAAATGGCAGATCTGGGTAGAGTAATCCATATGAAAATTTTAGTTTATTGAGTCTTCTTTCCCACGCCTCTTGAATCGTAAGATTCTTAGTTTGGAAGAAGAAGTTATTACAATTCTCATTTTATTGCATAAAAGAAAAAAAAAAAAAAAAAAAAAAACCACAATGGGAGAGTTTTGAAACGATGGACAAGTGTGGGGTGTTGTCTTCCATTTTTTCTACAGATAGTATGTGGAATTAAGGTCTTCCTTGTTACAATTATGTCTCCACAAATTACACTTAATAACTCGCTAAAATGAGTGAGTTATCATAAATATACATTTTCGGGCAATCTAGTAGGCTTGGAGGTACTGATTTCAGTACTTATGCATGCATATTATCATCATTTTAATGGCTGAGATTGACCCACATCGTAAAATTTTTCTAACTGCGGCTTGGATTAACACACACTTATATTGGTTCACGCATGAGATTTTATCGCGTGTTCTTTCAATATATATATATATATATACGGACTCAAGTAACATTAAAAAGCCTCTATGGTGTATGACAGTGTACTGACTACCACCATTAAGATTCTATTTATAACCTACAACGCACCCGTAATTCGCAAACAGAGATGTGATGGCATGACATTGCACACCTTTTCGAAAGGGCCAGAGTTCGAGTCGCCCGAGTTTGTGACACCAAGAAACGTCATACCATAGGCCTTACGGTTTATCACGATTGATAATTACAAAATTACCATTGATCGACATGGTTTCAATAGAACTAGAATATCTCTACATTTTAGTTCGAAATTAAGGGCTCGTTTGATAACGTAACCAGAAACGTGTTTCTGTGATTTTCTGTTCTCAGAAACACAGAAACAGCATAAATACCGTTTGGTAAACGTGTTGTGTTCTACTTGTTTCTTGAAGCGTAAATTGAAATTTATAACAATTTATGCTTCAAGAAACATGAATGACGAAACAAGTTTTACTTGTTTCGCTTGTTTCTCAAAACAAAAAAGCGGAACAAAAAAGTTCGATACCCCGACCCTTTTAAAAATCCAAAGTGCATATTGGGACCTTCATTCGAAGATCGACAGAGAAGAGACCTGTACAACCGTTGAAGACGACGGTTCCCCAGTTCACCGAGATCTCTTCTCCCCCTGCGTAACCGACGACGAGGAAGCAGCGATCTCCTCCTGCGTAACCGACGACAAGGAAGCAACGATCTCCTTCGGCGTAACCGACGACGGGGAGCTCCAAGCATTCGACGATCGCGAGTTTAGCCTCACTGTACAAGAATAGAAGACGACCTGCGAGTTCAGGCTCTGCTCCTCCTGCGTAACCGACATCACCGGACTTCTCTGCTCCTCCTGCGTAACCGACGACGGTAGGCTCTTCTCCTCCGGCGTCGATCGTTGACGGGGAGCTCCGCTCATTCGAAGATCGAGATATGCCTCCCTGTCCAACCGTTGAAGACGACTTGCAACTGCGCATCCATATCTCTGCTCCTCCTGCGTAACCGATGACGGTACGCTCTTCTCCTCCGGCGTCGATCGTCGACCAATTGGCGCTCCGTGTGATGCCGAAGGAAAGATTGGGTTGAATTAATGCTCTTTTATTTTATTTGATGATGATATAGATCGAAAGGATCATGTCTGGGTTTTCGTTTCCTTCTGTTCTCTGTTTTTTT
>NC_056562.1:8741984-8774815 GCF_013358625.1 Macadamia integrifolia | reverse complement strand
CAATTTGGTGGTTTCTGATGTTGATCTGGGGAAGAATTTGAGAGAGGATTGGAGATGGGTTTTGAGGATTGCATAGGAAGGAAAAGTGGGTTTCTGTTTTGTTCTTCGATTTGAGACTTTCTCAGAAGGAGATTAGAGATGGGTTTCTTCAGTACTATATTTGGGTTTTTCGACTTTGGTGTGGGAATTACAATTGGACTTGTAGTTGGCTTATAAACATCATATTCTGTCCGAAATGTTCCCAGAAATAGAATTTATCAAACACCTTCTTACCTGTTTCTGTTTCCAGAAACAAGAATTATCAAACACCCTTCTTACCTGTTTCTGTTTCCAGAAACAGCAATTTCTGTTTCTGCCGTTTCTTGAAACAAAAACAGCAGAAGTGTTATCAAACGGGCCCTAAGTTCGGCAAAGTGTTGTACTCTCCAAAGAACGAGAAGAATGTCCCATACAAAGAAACCTTGATTATTTTGCAGGTAGAGAGCACAATAAACTAAAAACTATGAAGGATCAATCCATAGAGCTGTGTTGAACATAGGAGTTTGTGCACACTGTATCAGAGGTCTTAAATAGCAGGTTGATTATAATATTACTCAAAAAGAGGTAATCCAATGCTTTACAAGCTGTATTTTTGTAATTAGAGTTGTTTATTGTTGATGCAACCTTAATACATTAATGTAATTGGGCTAAGACTTGAACTTGAATTTGATTGTTAATACTATAAAACCAGTTAAGTGGAGGATTTGGCTTGGGGTTGCAGCCCTAAACTGCATTATAATGGAATCGGAAGTAGGTATTGTAACGCCTGGGCTATTGTAGTGATCAAAATTACTGTTGAATATTGAGGAAATACTGACTCTAAATGGTATTCCACCGTGGATGTAGGTAGTTTGATTGAACCATGTATATCTGAAGTGTTGTGTATATATTGATTTCATTACATATTTCTTTAAGTGTGTGTGTTGCAGAGTAGTGGCATATTGTCTGGTATACTTTGTCACACAGTGGTCGAGAGGTGGATGTGCATATATGGTCCCTAAACTCGGGATTGCCCCTAGCTAATTATGTTTATGCAATCTTCATAGAGCTTGAAAGAAAAGTTTTGTGGGAATTTTTTTTTTTTTTTTTTAAGCACGCAATCATCCCCTTTTGATTAATGGGATCATCACATTTAAAATAGTAAAGAAATTAAATAAGACAGTAAAAAAAGGAAAATAGATGGTGTTTATTTCAATTACGGGGCCAAAAAAAATAGTAATATATACATATTTTATCTTAAGAGACAAAATGTCTTATATCTAATATTGGGAGGGTGTGAGAGACATTACCAAAAAAGAAAAAAAAAGTGTGAGATGATTGAGAAATAAAGTAATACCACAAGTGCACGGGTCGTGTGTAGATGCAGGTCGATCACAGAGAGGTGAGCTCTATGAAAAATCCAGTTCTAACTTGGGCAGAATGTATTAACTAATGGGGTTGTCACAAATTATAGTAAACTAAACTAATAATGGTGAAAGATAAGAATTAACTATGGAATTAAATAAACATGCAATAATAAAGTGAACCTAAGATTAAGGCAAGAATAAATAATGAACTTAAAATTATGCAAACACTATTTATTAATGTTGTTTAGCCATTACAAGTGAGGTTATGTGTTTATGCATTGCATTAAAGAAAAGTCAATAAGAGAGAAGAAAAATAAGAAAATTAGAGGTTATGTTCTTCCCCAAATACCAGTATTGTATATTTGAACAGTCAAGCTCTGTAGATTGTGGAGGAGCTAATATTTCCAGTGAGTAGTGCAAGTTCTCAAGGACATCACAAAGTACTAGGGTTTTACAGACAAGGGGTTGCAAGCATTTCTCATCCTTGTATTTATTTCTTTACATTGTCTGTATCCCTGTATGTATGCTAGGCATAGGAGAAAAATATATTTTAGACCTACATTAGTTAGTGCATGATTGTAAGGTATTGATATAAGTACAAACTTTATTATCTGAAAGGGGTGTTCAATGGGTGCTGTCAGTTGCATTGGAACATGTGTGCCCTCTCAATTCTTTAACAACAACAATTATAACCTTATCACAACTAAATGCAGTCGGCTATATGAATCCGAAATAGGAATAAGATTATAAAAAAGCAACATAAGTAAGGTAAGATGAAATAAAATGTAGGTAAATGAAGAAGTTAAAACAGTAGTCTAAGAAGCATCACATAAACATCCCCCATAAGGAGGGGTCAACTACATGGGTCTTTGTCTTCCACAAAACTCTATCCGTGGTCATACTACAATAAAGCCCTACCATATGCATGCCTTTTCTTACCACTTCATCCATAGTCATTTTGGGTCTGTCTACCTTTTCTAGGTTTATTTAATTGAATCTGTCACTCTTCCTCATTAAAGCATCCATAAGTCTCCATTGGACATGGCTATACTATTGGTGGAAACCCAATTGCGCAGTGGAAGAGATCGGATTGAGATCTCTTGCATTTGAAATCACTGTACGAAAGTAACTATATGAGAATAAAACAGTTTACCTTAGAACTGTAATTAAAGTTCCTCCTCTAGATAATAGTTCTTCCACGCTTGTGCAACCGAGTGATCGATTTCAACACTTCGAAACTATGATCCACGTTTAATTGGAAAAGAGTAATCCACCATTAAAGTTTTCTCCTTCACACACGCTCACTCACAAAGGAGAGAAGAAAGGAAGAGAGAAAATATAGGAGAGAAGAGAAGAGAAGAGGTTCCAAAAAATTAAATCTCTCTCTCCTTTGTCCCTTATATAATAAAATTCCCTTCAGGGTTTCCTCTTTTGGTCACATTTTGTTTCCTAAACAAAGAAAGCTATATCTTAGTAGTAGAACAGTTTCCAAAATTTAATAATTACTTTGCTTCTAAAGTGGGAAGAGGTAGAATCTAAAATGGATTGCTATATTTCTTATTATGGGTGACAAATATAATCAAATTATATTTTATCCACTACCATAAATAAAAAGATAATTAACCATTTAATATTTTCAAACCTTATCATGCAATATTAACTTTTTAATTTGCACATAAGACCTTCCACTTTTTTAATATCCCATAATGAACTATAGGGCATGTATAATACTGTCTAACTTCAATTCATTATATATGTTTATTTCAAAGATTCTGTGAATATAATCAGATGCTGAAAAAATATTTCAAATAAAATTTAATAAATAAAATATTATTTTCATATTAAAAAATAATTTTATAAACAATTTACAAAAATAACACTAGTACCTGATTTCTGTTTGATCAAGCACATACATTCTCTCTCCTCAATGTTCCCCAATTAAGGACAGTCGATCTTTTGTTGATGATCTCTTTCATTAACAATGTGGGACCACGTGTCTAGCATACCAATATATAGTCTGTTCGACATCAACCATTAGTTTACTAAAACACGTGATACAACAATGCAACAAATATGATCTCTCAAGTTAAAGGTCAAGTGACAGGTACAAATCTCATACTCACACAGTTGACAGTAATACATACGAGATTTTTATTAGATTTTTTTCTATACACACATTATGTGTATTTATATTTATATTCTAGAATCACATCCTTGGTGACATACAATGTAACGACCATATGAATAGGGTATCCAGTCCTATCCCTAGTCGAGAATAATTTTGAGTGAAAACCACGGAACAACTCACAAGGCTAATAAATAAATGTCATGCATAAATGAAAATAACAGTCTTATTAATAAATCGGGTTTGATAGACATACATATCCAACACATACCATCTCAATCGGCTCTTGCGGAGATTGTTTTGGAAAGATGTAACTCTCAAATAGCTTCTAATGCCATCATTCCTTACTCTATCTCTCATGGTATTGCTGCACACTATTCTCAACATTCTCATTTTCGTTATACTCATTTTATTGAAATTATTCTTCTTGATTACCCAACACTAATGGATCATATAATTGTCAGTAGAATTTTTCTTTGAGTTTGATAGTTATGCATTTGCCACATAACACTCCCAATGCACCTCTCCATCTCATCCATCAAACTTTAATTATGTGAGAAACATCATCCTTTATCTCTTTGCTAATGATGGATCCTAGGTATTTAAAACAGTCACTCTGAGGTAGTTCATATTCTCCAAGTTTCAAAACTCTATCTCCTGTACTAGTTTGACTGAAGGGGCACATCATATATTCTGTCTCCGTTCTACTTGTCATAAACTTCATGATTATAAACATGATTTCCATAGCTCTAGTTTAATAATAATCCCTTCCACAGTCTCATCTATCAGGACTATATCATCAACAAATAGCATACACCATGAGATAAGACTTGGATGTGCCCTCTCAATTCTATATTGGAAAAATTTGGGTGTGGTTGCTCTTAACTGTAAGTGCAAAGAATAGAGTATTGAGAAAATAAGAAACCCCAACAGCATTGCTCTATAGGTGTAGGCAACTTGCCAAATCATGTATATCCTATGTTGTGGGTGTGGATTTTCTTTGTGCATTGTTTGTTGCATTTGGAGTGTTTTCGTGTGCTGCAAGATTTGTATATATACCTGGAAATGCTTATGACGGAGAGGTTGAGTGTTTACAAAAATGTGTATATGTCTAAGTGTATAATGCTAACTGGGTTACCAACGCTAGTAAGTGGTCAGAAAAATAAAAATCTCTAGGACACTAGTTCACCATTCTTAGTGACAGCCATACACCTCTTTAGGATACAAGGCTGATCTATTAGAGACCGTTGGGCATACACCCTTCTAACAAGATACTAGGCATCACCCTAATGGCCTAAAAAACTACATCCTTCTCAACATTCAGTGTTATATGGCATCATAACTCCTGTCGTGGATGAGAGCCTTTTCTTGAGGATGTGAGAGAACACATATTAGTGATTAGAGATAAAGCCAAATAAGGAAACAATGGAAAGTTCAATTCTACCTACGTCATGGCAAGAGGGGTGGTTAATCATCTCTTGGACTTTTGACACCTTTCAATATAGAGACATCATAAAGTGCAATTTTGAACCCCATTAAGATGGAGAAAACCTCCTTTTTAAGATGGAGATTCTATGGAATGTGGCTTCGATATCATCTTTCAAGACTGGGTTTGGCCAGACATAGTACCATTCTTAGAAGAATGCATTATTATATTTATAGAGTAGTATTAGTAAAAAGGTCATTTTGTAATCCTCAAAGGATGTGCATGATAATAATGAATGTATTCCATGGATGTGGTTTAGGTTTTGTGGAGTAACTTTAGGATTTTCTAGGCATCAGATTTCATTTAAAAAAAAAATTCTAAACATTTGACATCAACTGTCCAAAATGCCTTGGCAATGTTTTTCAGGCGTGAGCCGAGTTGATTGGTTAATGATCTATATTAAATTAATGATTTTCATCTGAATTTGATGAACTAACCTTGTCTGGACCTCGCCTAAGTTATAATCAACTCCCAAATTGAATATGGGTTTTCAAAAATTGGAGCCGACAATACTTGGTGAGCATCCAATGGAGACCCATCGACTGAGAGTTGGCCGACAATCGGTTGAAGTCAATTGATCCTCATCCAATGTTGACCCAAGCTCATTGGATTTTGATTCCTCGGTTTAATATTATGAATAAGAGTGCTTAGTGTGGTCTCTCAACGACTATCTTAGACACCTCGCTAAGGGTGTCATTTCCAAGCCCACCTGGTAGGCCTGGTCAAGCCCGACACATTTATAAGTCCAACCTGAATCAATTCCTTTTAAGCCGGACCTAGCATGACACCTTTAATATTACTTGAAATCCCCATTTTATCACCAATAAAATTAATGAGTAAAGCAAAAGTTCAAAATTGAAAACCCTAACCCCTACCTTTCATTTTTTCATTTTCCCTTTGGCTTTGTTGTGCGGCTCCTTCCTCCAAATATTCAATCTTTCTCATATGTTAAGTGATTTTATGGAGCTCCTTCTCTTACACCAGCAGCCTAGGTTTTCCCACTTTAACTTTAACCATGGAGGGTCGGGGACTCAAAAGGGAGATCAATTGAGACATTGAGATTGATGAGGAGTTACACTATACTGCCCCCTGACCACCGCTGCAACCCATCAGGTTAAGAGGCTGCTGAGGGGTTTGGGGTGGGAAGTAATGTTTGGATTCTGGATTCAGAGAAAACATAGGGCCTTTCATGTGGTTGCCCCATTGCGCATGCAAGGAACACCTTGCATCGCTCAATCTCTTCTTCTTTTCTTTCTTTTTAATTGTGATTTTCCTCCTCTGCAGGTTTGATCAATCATCATTATCTCTTTATTTTTAGTTGTTTATCATCACTCTCTCTGCTCCTTTTCTTCCTCTCAATCTCTATTTTTTTTTTTCAACTTTCAATTGTGATTTTCTGTTTTTATCTTTAAACCAAATAATAACATTAATAGATCAAGTAGGTTTGCTCCAACATTCGAGATGAATAAGAGATTGATCGATGAACCAGCGTCTTTAACAATAGAAAATTAAATTTAAAAATGAAATTTATGTAGTTGTAGTGGTGTATTAATGGTGGGTTTACAAGATAAGTTTGAGGCAGAACTGTGCTTTCAGTGGAATAAGCTTGAATATTTCAACTATTGCATCAGAATTGGGAATTAAGGTCCGTGTAGAGTCCGTTTAGGGATAAATAAGTTCGTAGCCCGGCTAAGGGCCGATTAGGCCCATTTATGGCAACCGGTTATAGCTTAAGACTGACTAGCCCGATTATAAACCGTATCATGTCCACCCTAGCTAAGCTCGTTTAGCTAAACGAGCGTACACAATGCAGGCCTAGAAATTGGTCAAGTCTGGCTAAGCCCGACGGAGATTGTCCTGTCAACCGGTTGACACCCCTGCACCTTGACACGTAGTGTGGAGCAATAAAACCTTGCCCAGGATACCATATTTAAGTTATGCAAGGTATTTTAGACTTTTTATTTTTTCCAATTGATACCATATTTGCTATATCTCACGGTTTGTTTCTAGTTGAAATGGAAAGGCTCAAGGGGAGTCTCAAGCTATAAATAAGAGACTCAGTTACATTCTAGGGGCTTCTGGCTGGCCTTTGGCTTCTTCTTTTATTTTATTTATTTTTTTATTTTTTTAAGTGCTAGAGAGAGTTCTTGAGTTTGTAGCAGTGCTCTTGGTCGTGTTTAGAGCTATCACTTTTTCAGTTGTGCATGCCTTACAACTTGTTCTTCAATTGTTTACAAGCTCACGTACTTCTATTCATAATTTTTTTTTTTTAATTTTGTTTAATTTTATTAGGTATATTTATTGATATTGGTATGTGATCATAGGTACACTACCATTGTTTCAATACAAACAAGTGGTAGTATGCTTCTCTCATAAGCATAGATGTAGCCTATATTCTTCCACATTTAGTGAGTCAATTAGACTTATACTAACCCATTCTATGTTCCTATTTTTTACCAAAATTAAAATTTGCATGATTTGACATTGCACTAGTTTCCTTCATAATCTGTGATTTACTTGTAAGGGCTGTGTTTTGTTTTCTCTTAATTCATGTTTAGATTCTCTCTCTCTCTCTCTCTCTCTCTCTCTCTCTATATATATATATATATATTAAAATTTGCATGATCATACATTGCATTTTTTTTTTGTCAGGTTCTCCATATGGTAAGATTGATGATCATGTCATATTATAGGGTAGTAGTAGGTTGCATCTATCTTAATTAGGGTTTGCATCTTGTTTAGGGCTAATACTAATTATGTTTTGGCCTTGTTACATGCATGGTTTAGTTATGTTCTTTTCTTGGGTAATTAAAGTTTAGTTATGTTTATGATCTATCTTTGTTTCTTATTTCTTATTTCTTATGCATATAGTTTTAAGGTTTGCACATATACATCGCAAAGTTAGAAGGTAATGTTTATATACCTTCATATTTTTCTAGTTATGGTCATCCACTACATATTTATAATTAACATCTATTTGTGTCAAAATGTCGATCATCGAAGAAAGTTAGACATTAGGCTATCAAACTGAGGTGACTGCCACCTTCGTTGGACCGTACTTTGATGTGTACGTGATTTATGGATTGATCAAGTTGACCAATCCCTAGTGAACTTTGTATATAGTCATATTAATTGGTCTTAGACCATAATTTAGATAATGACTTGGACAACATGTCTTCCTTTGGAGAATAAAGACTATTCTCACGGGGAGATGGGAAGGGGCCACAAGATGGAATGATGCTATATCCATTCATGTTTTACATCAGGCTGTCAATTAAAGAGCTGCTTTGTTTTAGAATCAAGACAACCTCCCAACTGCCCTAGAGCATTGGTCCCCCTTTGCATTTCCAGGGCCAATTTGTAAAAGTATGGCTTTAGGGTTCAGCGCACAACCAGATGAAGTTTATCCCAAAAAGTCAAGAAATGTGAATTAATGATGGCAGGCCGAGTAACCGACCACGGAGGCTTTTTATGTCGCAGCCTGAAGCATAATGTACAAATGGGCCTTTCTTGAATGGGGTGGGTGGGTAATAGCCATGTGGCCCATTGTATGCGTTCAAGGTAGGTGGCTCCAAATGACATTCCCTTGTTCTTATACATTTTGCATTTTCCTCATTCATCACGTTATCCTTTTTCTTGGAACTTGATAAATTTATTGAGAGAGAGAGAGAGTGGGTGGTGGGGGCCATTGAGGAAGGAAAATTTCCTCCCAACATATTGAACGTGTAGAAATATAACCTTAAAAGTGATGTAGAAGGTAATAGAAAAACAAGAACAAATAATACATACAGATTTACAGGGTTCGACAAGATTGCCTACGTCCTCGATGATGATGAGATTCTGCTTCACTATCAATGGAGAATTGGTTACAACGCTCGTCCTCACAAGTTTAAGTAACTCTCGCTACAAATATATAACGAAAAACCTTAATATCAGAAAGTATAAAATTGTCCTCAAATAAAAAATTTGAGCAAGACCATCACACTCCCTGTCGGGGGGCTTACACCAGTACTCTCTAAATTAAACTGAGATGGAATATAAGACATCGTACACCAACAAAACATCCAACGTGATATTCTACGATTGGTCGGATCCGAGCACGTGCCTTACCTCTTAGTCGCTAGATGTCGCGTTGCAGAGGAGTTGAATCCAAGAAGAAAAGCTCATCTTTGGGTTATGACTGGTAGTTTGTAGAACCTATAACCATCATCAGATTAGAATATGTATTTTATGTTAGGATTTCATATAAGTCATATGGGGGTTTAATCTCATATTGATTTTAAAAGAGATTTAATGTAAATTGATATGATCTTGGTCCCTCACCCTCACCTTACAAAGTTTACAGGACTGAGTTTTTCAGGTTCCAATAACCTTAAAGAAAAGTGGAGTCCTATGCTACCTAATCCGGAGTGAAACATAGTACACTTTTGTTGTAGGGCCTCATATCTGTCCTCATTGAAAATGATTTGTACGCTACAGCTTATTTAATCTAAACCATGCACCAATGGTGGGGAAGAACTGGAAACTAGGTATTTTGGGCCGTCCAATATTTGGTGTGAATTTCGCAGTAGAACAAATCGAAGGTATCTCCCTCCTCAGTCCTCACCCCAAATCATCTCCCTGTGGCTCCAAACCCACCGCAAGATTTCGTCTCCATATTCTGTCACTTTCTATCAGATCAAAGAGTAGCCTCTCTCTTCCATAAACCATTTCGTTGTGCTCTTGTTTACTTCTGTTCCTTGGTTTTTCTTGCTGTACGACGATAACGCATGGATTAACATAGATTGAGTTATTATCCCACCTGCAACACAAAACAATGCGTACTTCGGGGTTAACTCAAGAACCCGTCCATCTATTCGATGTTTTATCCAAATGGGAGAGTTTCTTCGGCTCTAAATCTTTTTGTAACTTGGGTTTTAATGGGCAGTCTTCTATTTATTCGAATCTGCGGTTTGATGGATTCGAGACTTTAGTTGGTGAGAAGAGGGAGAAGCCCAAGGTGGTGGCTTCTTTGGGTTTGAGCAGAAGTACTTCAAGGATTCAGAGGATTTGGCGTAGTTTCAATAGGGTTGTTAGATTGCACTGTGAGAGGATCCCAATTGGGTTTGCCTCAGTTGGTGGTGTGTCTTCGGGAGAGAATGGATTGGGAGAACATGGCTGCGCTGTTCTGGACGAGGAAAATCTGAACTTGAATGGTGTGGAAGCAGAGAAATCGAAGAAGGTGCTTATTTTGATGAGCGACACTGGTGGTGGTCACAGAGCTTCAGCGGAAGCCATCAAAGCTACTTTCAATGAAGAATTTGGAGATGAATATCAGGTCTGTTCAACGGATTTTAGTCGGACTATGCGTTTCAATTTCTTAGGATTTGTTCCACTTTTTATTGATCATGCTATCTGTGTTAAGAGTGTATGGCACAGGTATTTGTTACAGATTTGTGGTCGGATCACACACCTTGGCCCTTCAACCAATTGCCCAGGAGCTATAACTTCTTGGTGAAGCATGGTCCTCTGTGGAAATTGACATATTATGGGTCTGCTCCTCGTGTGGTGCATCAATCAAACTTTGCTGCAACTTCAACATTTATTGCTCGGTGAGGCACTGCTTCCTTCTACTTGCTGCACAACTCCCAATTCTCTTTATTACTTGAATTTTCCAAGAGTTCTGTGGTGTGTTCTTGTGAGTGGAATGAAACCATTGTACCGGTAGGAAAAGCAAGTCCCATTTTCTTTTGGGTGAATGGAAAATATATTAAACAGAAGATAAAACAAATACAACAGACAAAGCCTTCCGGTTAATCAAGGGAAAATTACCTACCCAAAGAAAGCCAGCCCAAGAGGAAAATCCCAAAAACAAGCCCTAAGAGATAGGGACAGACAAAACCAAGGACCTGGGCGGGGGGAAACAAACCCGAAAAATCAGCTGATGATACAACAGAAAAGAGGCAGGGGAACAAAAAGAGAAGAGATGATAAAACCAATCTAGGGAGGGGAAGAGAAGAGAGGAAGTTCCCAAGAAGATGCCAGATATCTAGTCCTGCTTGTGTTAGGGCTGCCAACACAATTGTGATGAATTTTATTCCTCGCCTCAAAAGTAATAGCGTCCTTAATCTGCTCCAAAGTACACATAGTGGTTGTCCATTTTCTTTTATCCTTTCCCACCAGATATGATGAGTAGCTACACTAAAAGCCAACTTGCCAAGAGAGTCACAAGAGGTTTTACCATTAAATGTTTTCAAAATCCATCTCCAATCTCTTTCAAATGGAAGGATTATTCGTGGACTCGACCAAATCTTTCAAAGGATACTTCCCTAAACAGACTTTGAGAAAGAATATTCAAAAAATAAATGCTCAAGGCTTTCAAAAGAATTCCAGCAAAAGCAACAATTTGGAATTAAAATATTCCTATGCATGAGAAAGTCTTGGGTTGGAGGCAATTGGTCATAGCTCTCCAAATAGTGAAAGAATGCCTTGGAATGGCAGGGGAGAACTAAACCAAATTGTACCATGGGACGATTGGGGCAAGAGAACGAACTAGGCTCCAAGCAGAAGAAGAAGTAAAACAACATTAGGAGTTAGCTGTCCACTGAACCATATTCCCATTACCTCTAGGTCTTATCCAAATAGGTGGAAGCTTATTCCACATCTCAATCAAGGCATTGGAAGTACCAGGATTAGGGTCCGAAACACCATCCCTAAGAATGGACAACACCTTAGCCAACATGTCAGATCCCATATCATACCTAATTCTGTCACCATATTTAGCGATTGGAACCCTATTAGGGTGCCAATCATCAGACCAATTAAGTATTAGAACCATCATCAATAGAGGATTTGGTATGATCAAAGACAAGGTAGTGGTATTTCAGGATTTTCCTCCACGCCCTTGAAACATCCCCGACACAAGTAGTAGTCTCTATGGTCTCAGATTTGAGATATCTGGAATAAACCCAATCCACCCAAATGCTCTTCTTTTTAGAAGCAAGCCCCATTATTATCCCCTTATACTGCAATTCAATTTGTTGCATTGTTTTAAAATCCCTGGATGTTAGAACTTAGAAGTGTTACGATTCCAGAATCCTGCGACCAAACCAAGGAAAGAAAGATAAGAGAAGAAGAAAGAAAGAAAGGAGACTGAAGAGAGAAGAGAGGTGAGAGGCGAGATCACAAATCACTCCCAAAAGAGGGGAACTAACTTGTGATCAGACCAGAATAGTCTACCGTAGGTTAGATCTCTGATATATATATGATTCTTGAAATAAAACAGTTACAAAAATACCCCTGTAACCTACGCTAGTCAGCCCTAATACATAATAGAAACCGATAGGGCCAAAATACCCCTTACGCTTAATACTTAACACTCCCCCTCAAGCTGGAGCATATATATCACCCATGCTCAGCTTGGTACAACCATTGCGAAAACTAGGAGCAAATAGTGACTTAGCAAACATGTCTGCCAAGTGATATGAGGAAGGAACAAAAGGAGTCTCGACTAATTTCTTCAGAACAACATCACGAATAAAGTGGCAGTCCACTTTAATGTGTTTGGTCCTCTCGTGGAAGACAGGGTTACTGGCAATGTACACAGCTGCTTGGTTGTCACAGTACTTCATAGGTTTAGTTACAGGAAACCCTAACTCCAAAAGTAATGACTGTAACCACATCAACTCAGCAGTGGTGTGAGCCATAGCTCCGTATTCTGCTTCAACACTAGACCGGGCAATGGTAGTCTGCGATGTAATCAGATTGCCTCCAATAAAAGTACAATAACCTATAGTGGACCTACGATCACTAGTAGAGCCAGCCCATTCAGCATCGGAGCAACCAATCAGATCCATATCTCGATTAGGGTGATAGATCAGCCCTTTACAAGGAGCACCCTTTAGACACCGAAGAACACGAATGGCTGCGTCCTAATGTGCTTTCTGAGGAGACTGCATAAACCAACTAAAGACTCCCACAACATAAGAGATGTCAGGTCGTGTGACCGTGAGATATATCAACTTGCCAATTAAACTCTAATACTGATGCACATCCTGGAGAGGTTCACCATCACAAACACAAAATTTCTGGTGAGGGTCCATAGTGATATCCACAGGTCTGGATGCATGCATACCAGTATCTGATAAAAGATCCAACACATACTTCCTTTGAGATAAACTGATCTCCTTTCATCTGACCACTTCAATGCCGAGAAAATAGTGAAGTTGGCCTAAGTCTTTGGTTTGAAAGTGTTATTGCAAGTACTTCTTAACTTCAGAAATTTCTGCTTCATCATTGCCAGTGAGGATAATATTATCCACATAAACCACTAAGACAATCAATTTTTTACCTCTGCGACGAACAAAGACAGAGTGATTAGAATAACATTGGGAATACCCACAAGTTACCACAGTAGTACTAAATTTGTCAAACCATGTCTGAGGGGACTGTTTAAGTCCATAGATAGCCTTGTGTAAACGACACACTCGATCTCTATTCTCCCCTTGAGCAACATACCCAGGAGGTTGCTCCATATACACTTCTTCCTGCAGATCACCATATAAAAAATCATTCTTGATGTCTAACTAAAACAACGACCAATTATAGTTAACAACAAGAGAAATAAGAAGGTGAACAGAGTTCAGCCTAGCAACAGGAGAGAATGTCTCAAAATAATTAACCCCATATGTCTGAGTATACCCCTTGGCAACCAGACGGGCCTTCAGCTGCTTAACAAAGCCATCAGAATGATACTTAATAGTATAAACCCAGCGACACTTCACCAAGTTCTTACCAAGAGGTAAATCTATCAGACTCTAGGTGGCACGGTGCAAGAGGGCATCCCTTTTTACATCCATGGCAGTTTTCCATCCAGGGATACTCAAGGCATCAACATGAGATTTGGGAATGGTATGAGTAGAAAGAGATAATGCAAGACCATGGATAGGTGATGGAAGATGAGACAAGAAAACAAATTTATCAATGGGATACACAACTAAAGATTTTTTAGTGCAAGTGCGTGTACCTTTAAGATGAGCAATTGGTAAGTCATCCAGGACAGGAGGGATTGGAGCTTCACCAGAGGAGGACAACAGTGATGGTAGCAGATCTGCTGGAGTAATAGTATAACCACTGGGCTTTCCGGGCTGCTTCCGGCGCTGATAAACTTGTAGAGGAGGTGGGACGCTGGCACTAGGGGTATCAGGGAAAGGAATGAGTGTAGGGATAGGAGGTGGAGCTCGAGAAGTCACTCAGTCTTGGGCTGGGATGCCTGGGAAGGAAAAAAGGGTGTGCCTCCAAAAAAGGACACATCAACACTAACAAAATTGCGGTGAGTGACTGGGTTATAGCACCTATACCCTTTCTGAGTACGGGAGTAACCCAAAAAGATGCATTTAGTGGACCTAGGAGATAACTTATCAGACAGAGCATGCAAATTGTGAACAAAACAGACACAACCAAAAACACGAGGAACCGAAAAACTAGGCAAGTTAGGAAAAACAATAGAAAAAGGAGATCGATCGAAAAGTATTGAAGATGGCATGCGATTAATTAAATGACAGGCAATTAAAATGCCATCACTCCAAAATGATTTCGGAACATGCATATGTAACATAATTGCCCGTGCTACCTCAAGGAGATGCTGATTTTTGCGCTTAGCCACCCCATGTTGTTGAGGGGTATAAGAATAGCTAGTCTAGTGTATCATCCCATGGTAACACAAAAATCAGAAATTTTATTTTGGACATATTCTAAAGCATTGTCAGAATGAAAGACCTTAATTAAAATGCCAAATTGAGTTTTTATTTCATTATAGAAAGTCTGAAACACGGATAAAAATTCAGATCGATCCTTTAACAAGTACAACCATGTAAGATGAGAGTGGTTATCAACAAAAGTCACAAAATATCAAAACCCAAACCTATTGTTGACTCGACAAGGACCCCAAACATCTAAATGAACTAAGGAAAATAAAGACGGACTACGAAGCACAGAGCGAGATGGGAAAGACACACGGTGATGCTTTCCTAACTCACACGCTTCACACTCTAACTTTGGTATAGATTTAAAACTAGGAAATAAAATTTGCAGCCTAGACAAGGACAAATGACCTAAACGACAGTGCCATTGGAAATGAGTCACATCCCCAATGACTGTAGCAGCAGCGGAAGTAGCAAGAGTACCACAGTAGAGATAATATAAACCAACTTTTTCGTGCCCTCCACCAATCGTCTTCCTTGTGTGAAGATCCTGAAAAACGCAGTAAGAAGAGAAAAAAGTTACGGAGCAATTTAAGGACTTTGTTAACTGACTTACTGAGAGAAGACTTAATAGAAATTGGGGAACATGAAACACAGAGAACAGGTTAAGTGAGGTTGTAAGTGAGATAGTACCATGATCGGAAACAGGGGTTGAAGCACCATTTGTAAGAACAACAGATGTAGGCTTGGTACTAGGGGAAAAAAGGCTTAAACAGGGATGACTTACCAGTTATACGAGCAGAGGCCCCTGAATCATTAATCCAAGGGGTAGAAGTAGTGGTAGGAAAGGCTGATGTACCTGCTTGTGCCAAGGTAGCAGTGGATGTAGACACACCATTAGATATATTAGAGGATGCCTCAAGAGTTTGCAACCGCCTTAGTAATTGATTGATATCATCACGCAGACAAGTAGAAGTCTCCTGAAGAAGTCCATGGTTTAGTATCATTGGGAGACATTAGGTCAGTACCATCATCTGACACTGCATGATTGGTTAATTGGGTTGCCCACTCTGGCTTTCCATGTTTTGCCCAACAAGTCTCTACAGTATGGTTGGGCTTCCCGCAGTAAGAGCACTGGCAAGAAGAACGATCAGATTGCTGTCTGCGATCAAAGTGCTGTCCACTAGAACCCCATCCACCAGATGAACGGCCTCCCCCACGACCTTGACCACGTCCACGGTTAGCAAGAGAGATTGAATTGTCTTTGGTGGACTGGTTAGGTTTGGTAGAAAATGTGATGCGCCGAAGGCGTGAGTAGGTATCGTTCAATGTAGGGACAGTGTCGCCAGCAAGCAAGTGACCCTTCATTGCCTTCAGGTCATTATTTAAGCCAGTTAAGAACTTGGAAACAAAGAATTCATTACGCTGAGCTTTGAGCTTTTCAATATCTGTAGTCAAGGGTTGGAAGACATTAAGTTTTTCAACCATTCCCCTGAAAGCGCTGTAGTATTTTGATAGAGACTTGTCAGATTGGCAAAATTGGAACAACTTCTCATAGATATTATAGATACGAGTCATATTCTTCTCCTGGGAGTAGGTTTCCTTCAAATCATCCCACCCCTTTTGCAATAGTGTGGAACATGACATTGGCAGCGACATCTGGTTCCATACTAATCACAACCAGATCAAAATTAATGCATTGTCCTTCATCCAGTCATTATATCCCTTATCAAAAGACTGAGGAGGATTAGAGGTAGTATATTGAAGTTTGTCTTTAGCCATGAGATAAACTTTCATAGATTGAATCCAAAGGAGGTAGTTCGAACTCTCTTTGAGCTTGATAGAGGTAATCTGGACATTTATATTGTCCGAAGAAGATGTAATAGCCGTGGTAGTTTTGGTCCAAGTCATGATGAACCAAAAAAGTAGAAAAGAAAGGATTGCAGATCTAATAGCCGGATGTAGAGGCAAACAAACAATCACTTGTATGCTGATCTATATAGTACCATAGAATGGGGGATTCTATTATAGAGCAATATTATCCATACCTGATCCCACCATAGTCATCACCGAAACAGTTACCAGAGCCATGGGTTAAAAATCGATGGGTATAAAAAAACCCTACTAAAAATCGATTAGACCAAAACCCTGCTAAAAAAAATCGATTAGGGCAGTTATACCATATCATGATCCAAGTACAATCACTCCATATGATTTAAGCCATAGTAAACGGAGCAATAGGCGGCTGCACACCAGAGAGGTTCAGCGGAAGAAGAAAGTCAGCAGAGAGGAATGTATAAACCCTAGGTTTGATCACAGTCCCTGATACAATGTTACGATTCTAGAATCCTGCGACCAAACCAAGGAAAGAAAGAAAAGAGAAGAAGAAAGAAAGAAAGAAGACTAAGGAGAGAAGAGAGGTGAGAGGCAAGATCACAGATCACTCCCAAAAGAGGGGAACTAACCTACGATCAGACCAGAATAGTCTACCGTAGGTTAGATCTCTGATATATATATATATATATATAACAGGATCGATCTACACCAAAATCCAGGGAAATAGGGTTCTCCTGGTTCTGTATGGTGAGAAGAATGAAATAGGTGCAATACAGTACTCCGATCCGGCAAGGAGACGAAAGCCAGGATAGGTGCAATATTGTACCTAGGTCTAATTTGTGCAAAATTAAACTTAACAAATTAATGAGGCAAGACCAAAAACTCAAAATAAAAGCTACTTAACCGGATCTATGTTTCACAGTTGAGAGCCGCAACTGTAGGCTTCTCTGTGAAGATAGAACAAGAAGCAAGCTGTAGATGCAGATGTAGATGCAAGGAAAATATGATGCGGAAATAATAATTTGAAAATAAACTTTGATATTATTTGGAGATCTTTGAGTTACAGGCTTGGGTTTGAGGATTTGAGAAGAAGAAGGGTAATTGGAGCTTTGAGGAGTCTTTGGGGTCTGGTGATGCTAACCTTTGAGGGCGATCGAACTTGGAGGGGTCGATCAGAGCTTTGAGTTGTTGAAGACCGGCGGAAGCTTTGAAGGAGTCCGGCTAGGCTTGGAGACTTTGAGAGGGGTGATTCTCTTGAAGGATGCTCTCACTCTCTAATTCTAAGTTTGGGTGAATTTTTCCAAGTGATTTATCCAAGTATTTTTTCCAAGTGATTTGAGAAGAGAAGGATTACCCTTCTATAGACTAAGGGAGTCCTTTTACATTTGAATTACATTTTGATTTGCGACGCATTTGAATGTCATTTGGCACTATTCTAAGTTACATTTCATGTGAAACTATGCACATGAATTTTTATTTGGGGAACACTGTAGGCGCCAAAAGTTGTACTTGATCTTGGTCGTTTGCTTGGAATCTTCTAAGATCTTACCATGGCATTCCATGTGTGAAGGACACTGTTTTCTGTATTGGCTTGATCTAGGTGGGAAAACCATATTTGGATGGGCCTGGTTTTGGCTTGACTATCCTTTAACCTGGGATAGTAATAGTACCACCTTTCCTCATAGAGGTTGTCCGTGGTTAGTTGACTAGATGGGTTAACGATTCCATCGGTTGGCCAGTTTAAACCGTCTTGGCAGACGTTAAGGACTAAATTATTTCTTGGTCGAAGTTCTTGAGGCGGTTCTTCGGGAACGTCGAACCACCGGTTTGAATTTGGTAGATGATGAAGCCTTGGAGCTGGGAGGGCAAGGCTTCATCATCAGAGGGATCTTGGGCCATTTGTTGAGTATGGGAATGGGCTGCCATGGAACCTTTGATAAAGCTGAGGCTATAGGCCCCATCGTTGGATTCATCATTTGAATCGGAGTCGAGTTCGGCAAGGTGAGCCAGAAGTGCCTCTTTCTCACTTTTGATGCCTGACTTTGATGAGGTCGGAAGGGCCGGGATAGGTTTGAGGCCAATAAGGCTTTGGATGAGGGCTGCTTTGTCACATTTTTAGGTGTCACAGTTATCCCACCACTTAACATGAAAAATGCGGGAGAGAACTGAGGCAACCCAATCTTCAATTTGGAAATTTGTGATCTCATAATCCCAGAAGAGGATCTAGGCTAAGCGGCAGTGGAGAAAGAACCGTAGGAGATCAGGTTGGTGAGTTTGTGATTGGGAGTGTTGGGAGAATATTTGGAGTGGTTCGTGTAATTGAGGGGGGAGGATATTTGCCATGGGGCCATATTGATCCCACCATCGTGCTAACTAGAGGGGAGTTTGGTTGTTAAATTTGTAATCAAAGCAGAAAAACCAGGAATGTCGATTAGTCTTGTTTTGAAACAGGAAAGCTTTGTACCAGGCCTCCTGATAGTCATAGTAAGTATAACCTACATGAGTGTAGGTGTTTGAGAAGTTCTTTGATGTAAGGAGATGGTTATTCCAATCTTTGAGAAAGAATTTTGCAGATGGTTACAGTCGTGTGTGTAACCAATGAAGGGTCATTTTTGTCAAAATTGAGTTTGTGTCTGACAGAGTTAGTATCTACAAGGATGTACTTGTAGAATTCTTGGGTTTTTGCTGCTGAGGGGGAATAAAAATGCCACCCTTGGAAGAAGATTCTTTGGGCAATGTTGAGGGGAGACTCAACATAATTCTGGAGGACATCTTCGATGGTGAAGAGGTCTTCTTTGAGAGGTTTTCAAAACATTGGCTTTTGATCTTTCTGTGGGTGGTTTGAAGTGGCTTTGCTTGGGTGGTTTGGAGACTGGAGCCAGCTTTGTTTGTTGGAGCCGTCGAGAGAATGACGGCATGGGAATAAGGGAGGTTTGAGGAAGCCAGGTGAGGCCTTTGGGTAATGGATTGATTTGAGGGGGCAAAGGTGCCGTAGCTATTTTTTTTATCGAACCAGGGAATTTGAGGTTGTGGATTCTTTGGGAGGAGCCATTTTGAGTGGGTTGATTTTGGAAATTTGGTCCTGTAGGAATTCACAAGTAAGGAAGTCAGGGACGGAATTTGATTCTCCTTTAATATATTCAATTTGAAATTCAAAAATAGAAAGTAAAGCTTGCCATCGGGAAAAAATTTGTTTTGAAGCAAGGTTGGAAACATCATTTTGTAAAACGAATTTTGTAGCGCTACAATCAATGCGAACTAAGAAAGTTTTGTTTAATAATGCATTTTGAAACTTTTGAATGCAAAAAACTATAGATAAAACTTCTTTTTTGATAGTTCTATAATTGTTTTGGGCAGAGTTCCAGAGACCAGAGGTAAATTGGACTAATTGTTCTTTGTTAGTATCAGGGAGTCTTTGTTTAAGGATTCTGCCATATCCAATGTCAGAGGCATCAGTTTCAATTATTTTAAATGCCTCAGGATTAGGGATAAATAGACAGGGAATCTCTTTAACAAAATTCTTGATAGTTTGTATAGCACTAGTTTGGGCGGAGGACCAAGGAGCTGGGTTCTTCTTGAGCCAGAGATATAATGGTTCGGCCGTTTTGCTTATTTGGGGAAGAAAATCACGGACATAATTTAGGCTTCCCAAGAATTGTTGTAGTTGGGTTTTGTTTGTAATTTGGTCTGGGAATTTGTCACCAAAAGAAAGGGCACGATCGATAGGCGTTAAGGTCCCTTTTTCGATCAAGTGTCTAAGAAAACAGACTTTGGTAAGAAAAAATTCCATTTTTTGTTTAGAAAGGACGAGGCCATTTGTTTTAATGGTTTGATAAAATAGGCGGAGATGTTTGAAGTGTTGTTCAATTGAATCTGAAAAAACTAGAATGTCATCGATATAGACAATTGTAAATTGCCCAAAAGGATTGAAAATGTCATTCATAATTTTTTGAAATTCACTAGGAGCATTTTTGAGGCCGAATGGCATAACATTCCATTCATAGAGGCCAAAGGGGGTGGTGAAGGCAGTTTTGTAACTGTCCTTTTCATAAATCTGGATCTGCCAAAATCCTGATTTCATGTCAAATTTGGAGAAGATTTTTGCTTGGTAAATTCTTTGTAAAAGGTCATTTTGATTAGGAATGGGGTAACGAACCCATTGAAGGGCATCGTTAAGAGGTTTATAATTAACGACCAATCTAGGGGTGCCTCTTTCAATTTCAGAGGCTTTGTCAACATAAAAAGCAGTACAACTCCAAGGAGAAGTACTATGACGAATAAGATTTTTGGCCAGAAGGTCATTAATTTCAGATATGCAGGTTTCTAAGAGAGTTTGGTTCATTTGAGCGGGTTGTGCCTTTGTAGGGATTTGACGGTCAGTGAAGTCTTTGCCGTATGGCAGGGAAACCATGTGTTTTTTGCGATGCCAAAAGGCATCAGGAACCTCAGAGCAAAGATTATGCTCGAATTTTGAACGAAGTTGGTTTATTTTTTGAATAGTTTTGGTATGAGATAATTGATCAAGGATTCGTTGGTGGGCGAGTTCAGTTTGGAGAAAGTTTAGTTGCTTGTTTTTGGCTGTCGTTTGGGAAATAGGAGTTTGGGCATGTAAAAATGGGAAAATCATTTTTTGTCCTTGAAACTTTGTACTTAAGAGAGTCTTGGGTGATCTTGAAAGGTTTTATCATTCCAAGGAATGGTTGTCTTAGGATGATGGTTTGGTCTAGATCTTTGGCAAGGAGAAAATTTTGTGGAAGACAAAAACCACGGTGGTGGTGTATATATATATATATATATATATATGATTCCAGAAATAAGACAGTTAAAAAACTACCCCTGTAACCTGTGCTAATCAGCCTTAATACACAATAGAAACTGATAGGACCAAAATACCTCTTACACCTAAAACTTAACAAGAAGATATTGTGATTGTCAAAGTATATGCAGTAAAATATACCAAAAAGGAATTGGGATATAACACTTATGTTATACCTCTTCAATTGAGAACTCCAATTAACTACATATTGTTGATGAGTTCTTCTACATGCCACCCAAAATCACATTACTACACAATGAAACAAGTGAGTGAGCTGAGGCATGCCACCGATCACTCTCTTTAAGATTGTAGATGCCCCTTGTTGGTGCAAATGGATTCTAGAAAATCGACCTCTAAGATACAACAGCCCAAGAAGGCCCTACCAGTAGTTGTTGCACTTAGCTATTGGGCCATGTTGGGACTTCATAATTAGTGCTTACCAATTTCTAACAACACAATCAAAACTTGGAAAAAACAACAATCGGGATGAATCAAGAGAGAGAGAGAATTCCTAGATTGCCTTCAACAACCATTTTCACCCTCTATATGTAGTGGGGATGTGTCCAAAGGACACCCCAAAGGAGGTGACTGGCGCATTATTATTATTTTTTTTTAATGCTTGGCCATTGCTGGTCAATCTCCTAGTGGTTGAACGGCTCCTCCCAACAATCTATTGACTGGGAAATGCTGCTCTCGGGAAACATTGTCCAGCACTCGTCAGCTGCCCACTCAGGCCGGTTGACTTGGACAGCGTCTGAGAGTCAGAATCTATGCATACACTTTGTGGAGATTGAAAACTATATAAAACTGGAGGTGTTTTGAATATTAAATTCATTTTAGAACCTTTAAAATATACAACTATTCCCTCCACAAGATTCAAAATAATGGTAACATAAAATGCTGAAATTGTTGAGCACATTATAATAAGTAGAACACATTGTTGTATATGTCTTTTGGAGTCGAATATACGCTAGGTCTGATAATCCACACTATAGAGTACGAAGGAAGACAAACTTCTTGAACCCTTCCTCGTTGGGATTTTATTGCTGAGCTGTAATTTTCTGCCAAAGCTGACCGTGGGAAGAGATCAAGTGAAGTAAAACTTCCTATTTTCGTGGGCTTCTCATAACATATACTGTTTGGGTCAATCTTCTCTGTGTTGAGATAAATGTTTACCTTTTCTTTATTTCCTTCTATCTTGGACAGGATCAACCGATAAGTTAAAGATCAGACCAAGTCCCTGGTTTGTCTGAATTTATTTATTAATTAAGTCAGATCTATCGTCCTACAGGCCCCTGTTTTAGGGGCTTTCTGAGTAGAACCAATAACTAATTTTGATGGGAGGGGTGGGTTTACATTAGTTTAGAAAGGTATTTTGGGGGCAATAAAGCAGTGCCCTAGATGAGCCTTCGACAAAGGGTTTGATCTGGCGTTACAATCAATTACCTGAATCTGGAATTTATTTGTTGGATATTGAACAATTAATCCCTATTGTAAATCCATCCATTGAATCTTCATTATATTTTGGTGTTTTATTGTGATCCTAACTGGGGTTAGGGATGTTCCATACCTAGCCTTAAATTACTTCTATAATCTCAAGTTTGTTATCTTAAGAATTGTTGGAAATAATACCGATAAATTGAGAATATAGAAGTTATCTCAATGGCTTAATCAAATGAAATGAAGCAACCACGTACAGTAGGAGAGCTTTGATACATGAACGAAAATCACAAGACTTGGTGGGGCCGAGTCCGTTGGAAATGCTAAATGCTATTCGGACAAAAACACTAGTGGATCAAGGTATGCAAGGAGCGTAAGTCATGAGAAAAAGCTAAGGCGGAAGAGATGGAGCATTACGAGCTATTCCTATCATAGATTGGTATACTCTTAAGTAAGCCCTTACCTCTAAGCCTATTCTTTATCTTTTCTTAGTTAGCCTGTCAAACAAACGGCATTGCCAGAAGAAAAAAAAAAGCAAAAATTGTATCGGTAATGGAATCTTGATCAAAGGATCATGTACAGCATCCCCTGTATACGCGATCTACATAGAAAGATAGAAAGTGATCATCTGCATAGCTTATGAGAAAATTCGCAGGTTCTTGCGAATCGAGCTCCAAGATGAAACAGCCCCTTTGGTTCTTGCACTCACTTATTGGGCCATGCCGGGGCACACTTTGGTTGCGTTCAATCAAGAGAGGAATGAAACTCAGAAAACTCCCAAAACAGTGAAGCAAGAGGAAAAACAAAGAGAGAGGGTTAGAACACTTAGAATATTTATAGAGGAGAGGTATCCAATGGAAACCACAGTCAAGAGGTCCAAAAATATGTATTTCTTGTAGAGAAGAAAAAAAAAAGCAGTTGCCAACGTCCAATGCATTTTGGATGACACCCAACGAAACATCGCCAATGTCGGCTATGTGTCGGATGCAATGTCAGTAAGATTTCATTACGTGTTGAATAGGGTTGAAAGCATGTTCGAAAGTTCCTGACAAACCTCAATGTAAAACATGTTTTGACTGACGTTTTTCTAGCATCGGCAAAAAGAAATCCGGATAAAAGTCTAGTCCCCACAAAAAAAACCACACATACAAGGATTTGCCTCGCCACACCCCGACCCGCCACAGTTAGGCTTGGCGCATGTGTGTGTGTGTGAGAATAAAGCCTGGACCCCTCCAGAGGCAAGAGAGCATAGTGAGCCTTTCTTTTATGGAACCGTACCCTTGTGGTTCCCATTATGCTATATGAACCTCACTCTATTCTCTTCCATAAGCTATGTGGAACTAAACATTTCCCACTACTTTGCTTTACTAGAAGCAACATCAGGGAGGTCTTGAGTTCAAAACTTGTGGGAGACAAAAACAAGGAAGATAAAAGTGGGGTACTTTGAAACTTTCTTCTAAATTCATTTAATACAACAGAAGATCATTGAGATAGACAAATATACAATGCTTTTTATACTCCCTTAAAATTCTAATGCGTCAAATCCTTGTTATGAGAAAAATTGAAGAACTCTTGTTTGAGCTGTAGTCTATAGAGTCCAAACAAAAGCTGTCTAATGGATAATATTAGACCAGTTGAATTTTGTCTTTTCACTTTCTCATGCAAAAATGTGCTCACACAATGTTGATACGGAATGAACCATGACTATGTTCCTGTGTAGAGACTGGTGCGATACTTTTTTGTGAAGATCACTAATTTGCAACAGCTTTAGAAATTTAAAATATATGTAGGCGATATTCTGCTTCACTTGATCATTTTTTCTCAGTAAAACTTTCGCATATTTGGCTTGCATTAGTGATAATCTAAGGAAAATTAGATTTCCCATTGCTAATGTCCTTTAAAATCTCAAAGCATGAAAGAATGGTTACGCTATGGATTGTTATAGGGAGAAGAAGTAGAGAGAAAAATACATGGCCATGTTCCACAGTATGTAGACTTGGCCTGAGTGTTGTGGATATTTAGAGCGAGGTATGGTGGACTTCATTCATGATAAAGGTGATGTCTTCTAGGAAACTCTGAATGCTGTGGTTTCGATAAAATGATAACATGATTCAAGTGTTGTTTTTGGGTTTGACATGTTGAAATGATTTCTTTTATAAATTTTACATGCCTATTCTTTTCCTTCAAAATCTTATGTTGGGTCACTTTGAATTATACCTTGTCAAAAACATTTATGCTATATAATTTTAAAAAATAAAAAAAAAATGTATGACCCTTAATTTCTCTACTTGTATTCTGAGTTAGCTTATTTTTGGCAAATTCTGCTGAAAGTTTTCATTTTTTTTTCTCTTTAATTTCTCTATATTTCCCTAATTTTGCAATTCCATTGTTTTTATCTTTTCAAAAAAAAATCCCTGAATTTTCCATAAGTTCCCAAGGTGAAATATCCATTGGTTATATGAAACAACATTTACATAGAACTTGAAATGCAGATAAATATCAGACAAGTAGGCTATTTGTGATAGTATGACTGTAGTTACCTCTGTTGGAAATTGTACATCAGGCTTCCAGAAATGGGCGATCTCCACAAGTGTTCATTCTCTCTCTTTCTATGTCTAGTAATTAATTGTCTGAAGCTCCATAACCCTTTCAGTGTTTCTCTATGTTTGTATATTTATCAGGGAGGTCGCTAAGGGGCTGATGAAATACCAGCCTGATATTATAATCAGTGTACATCCTCTTATGCAACATGTTCCACTGCGTATACTGAGGGCAAAGGGTCTTTTGGAGAAGATTGTGTTTACCACAGTTGTAACTGATTTAAGCACTTGCCATCCCACATGGTATGATCTCCTTCTGCTGCTGCTCTTCACCTCTTCCTTTATTACCTTTGTATTCTTTGTAATTTTGATAAATTTTCTTCTTGCTGCTGTTATCTTCAGGTTTCATAAGCTTGTAACTAGATGCTATTGCCCAACAACGGAGGTGGCAAAAAGGGCATTAAAAGCTGGACTTCAGCCTTCCCAAATTAAAGTTTATGGCCTTCCAGTGCGGCCTTCATTTGTGAAGCCTGTTCGACCTAAGGTTGGCTTTCTTTCTTTTTGAGTCCCTTCATATTCTCTTCTTACCTGCCTTATGGGGTTTCATTTGGCACCAACAATGTTTGATGGGGGAACTGAAGTTAAATATTGGATGTGCGTCAAACGAAGAATAAAGTAGGGGAATGACAATGGATATAATCATATAAACCATGATCCTCCTTTGTTGCTCCTCTGAGGGGTTGTCCTGGACAAGTCAACCAAAATCTTCCCAGCTGATTGGTCCCATTCTTTATTAGCAGAGGAGATTTTTACTGAAGATATAATGCCAGTATGTCATATATAAGACAATTAAGATTATTTGACTGGGTTGATTTTGACTTTGTAGACCTCCTGGGATGGGATTCACTGAATGTCGTTTCTTGCCTCATGTATATCTGCATTTACTGTTATTGTTTTTCTTTGACACTTTCCTTGTGTTACTGCTTTATTACTCAGTGTTTAATTATTATGTTGTGTATGATTAAATTATTTTCCGTCGCGTATCAATTTCCTCTTCCATAACTAGGTTGAATTAAGAAGAGAGTTAGGAATGGATCAGGATCTTCCTGCTGTGTTACTGATGGGAGGAGGCGAAGGCATGGGTCCCATTGAGGCTACAGCTCGGGCACTTGGGAATTCATTGTATGATGAGACTATTGGTGAGCCAATAGGTCAGGTTCTTGTGATTTGTGGCCGCAATAAAAAACTTGCCAACAGATTGCTTTCAATCGACTGGAAGATTCCTGTTCAGGTATCACTCTGAGCTTACATTCCATTTGCAACCTCTATTACATTCTTTCCATTTTCAAACTCAACTCCCACATTCTATGAGAAACAGAGACAAAATGAATTTGAAATTGCAAAAAAAGATGATCGTTGTCCTGACTCCTGAATCTCCTGATCAAGTATACTCAGCTTAACATAGAAAATGGGAAGCTTGAACCAACCAGACTTTAAACATGACTCATTTTAGTCGATTGCATAGTTTTCAAGGTGCCGCCTAGGCGACAAGGCTGGCCTTCGATGTCAAAGGCAATCAATTGCCCCTTATGTATCAAAGCGGCCAGACCTATAGGATGAAGGTAACGTATCTTTGTATATGGACACTACCTGGATTAGGGCTCTGGCCTTGACTGCCTTGGCACTTAGTCGTCATGGCACCTTGGCCTCGTCTTGGAGCCATAACAACTGTGGTTGACTGGACCTGGACAAAAGGTTGTTTAATTGGTGTTTTTTCCCCTTTATACTGCTGGTTGAAGGTGGGCTAGAAGTGCTCGTTCCAGCTTAGGATTAGTCATCCTGAACCTGGAAAGGAGTGGGAAGGTTCAGAGCCTTCAGGCAGGTTGACTGAATAAATCAAGAGTTGTTGCCCTTCTTTGCAATTATGAGGTCGTTTTCTTTTATTGGTGATATTTGCTTTTATGAAAAAACTGTTTGGGGACAAGGGCATGACAATTAGCTTAAACTATGATATTCTTGTTAGGGTTACCGTAAATTCTATTTGCTTAGCTTTGATGTAGTTGAAAATCTTCATGACCTTGTAGGTATATGTTAGAATTTTGTAATTTCCTCGAAGGATTAGGATACAAATTTTGAGTGGTCTAGATGGTTTACATGCATCTTAAGGAAACAAGGAACATTGTGGATGATGAATCTTAGTTCTAGTTTTTCACTAGAATTTCTTTTTTCTTTTCCTGTATTCCTTATTCCCTATGCAATAACTTTCCCCACTTAAGCACTGGAGCTCTAAATTTTCAGGTGAAGGGATTTGTCACTAAAATGGAAGAATGCATGGGTGCTTGTGATTGCATTATTACGAAGGTAACTTTATTGTGAAGTTGGTTGTTCCTTTTTTTCTGGTTTGCATTATGATGTTCTAGTAGCAATTGATGAGCTGCTATTGGCAGGCAGGACCAGGGACCATTGCAGAAGCTATGATACGGGGCCTTCCTATAATACTGAATGATTATATTGCCGGACAGGTAAATTAGGGTTTCTGCAAGATTATGTTCAAATGTCTAATCAATTTTGGTTATTGGTTTCAGTATTGATTTCCACCTCCCCAACCCACCCCAGCCCAAAAAAATGAACAGGGAGATATGACATGGAAATAATGGAGATGTTACAGATTTTCATAGATAATAGAAACAATAGGAAACCTTGGGCATTGGAATTTTAGAAAATGATTAAGACATGAAACATGGAACATTTTCAGTGCTAATTTTTCTGCCACATACAACACTTGAGCATAAGACAAGAGAGACTTATTGTAAAGACATGTCAGATTAAGAGAATCAGAGCTACATATGGTTGGGCTGTGTCTGAGTTGAGTTGAGAGTTACATATCCTTATAAAAAAAATGTGTATTTTAGTCTGCAAATTAAATTGTTCTTTTTTATATAAATAGCAAAGGAATTTCTTCACCAAAAAAAAAGGGAATATATTGCAACAAATAATCACTAATATAAAGGCAGGCCAAACCTCACAACCCAAAAATAGAACTACGTAGAAAAAAAATCATACACAGTGTCAATAAAGGTTTACTATCTCCAAAATATAATCTTGGATATGAACACCACCCTGTTTATCCAAATCATTTCCTGTCTCATTGCACTCTCTAGGCTTTCAATGAGAATAGATATTTGAAATTTTCCAAAATGAGTGCATGGATCTCCAAGGTCTTTGCCCTTCTTTCCTGATTGATTGGATGACTTTGGCTGCATCACCTTCTGCTAGGATATTGTTGAAGCCAGCTGTCAGTGCCATATCCAAACCACCTGCAATGGTATCATTTCTGCTCTAGTGGAATCTCACCTTCACCAGTCGGAAAGGCATAGTAAATGCAGCAACGCTCCGATGGATCGACCCAAACCCGCTTCAGAACCCGGACCAAGACCTAGATCCAATTTGGGTTCCGAGTTACTAATTTGGGTTCAAGATTAATAGGATATTCTAGGATTTTATTTTATTTGAGAATATTTGTTATCTTTTATGTTAGGTTATTTTGGGGTAGCTATTAGGTAAGTAGGACTTTCCAATTTTAGTTTTATTATGTTTCTATTTTATTAGATTTTAAATTACGAAGTTTCATTTATGTTAGATTAATTTCCTAGTTGGCACTTCTCTTTTTTTTAGTAACTCTTTTCTTACTTATGTAAGGCCATGGGCCACAACAGTTTTAGTTGATGAATGAAGAAAAATTTGATTGGGAACCCCCTGCGTGGCTGTCTTCTCCCCCCTTTCTTCTTCTTCTCCTTCTTCCCTACGATTCCCCTATCTCTTCTCTCTCTCTTCTTCTTTATTTTCTTCCCTATCTCTAGTTCTATATCCCTGCTACAGTTACTGCTCCCTGCTAACGATACTGTTCATCTCAGAAGAAGTCTGCTGAATACTCCTTGATTCCTTCAAGTTGTGTACTGATGCTTGAGGGTTGCTTCTACTCCCGAGGGTGACTGAAATCCTAGGAGTTTGGCCACTTTTGAAGCTCCTATAGTGAGACTTGAAGTAATAACCAGATCTGGTCTGTGAACCATCGCCCAGGTCTGCTCCCAGCAATTAATCTGAAACCATTATCTAATTACAAGGTCTATTGTTGGATGTTTCTAAGAGGCTGAAGGGTTAAGAACTAAAACCTGAAATCTCGTTTGGTTTGGAATCCTATTGATGAAGAAAACCAAACTGGTTCTGCCACCCTTGTTTTTGTCCAAAGGTTGAAGACAACCTAAATCGTGGGAGTTATTTTAAGTCCTTTATTCTTTTTTTCCCATTATACCCCTACAAAGCCCCTTTATGCCACTTTGTCCTTTAATCTCTCTTTAGTTCCAAATCCAACCTTGAACAATATTTTAAATCCCCACTTGTGTCCTCTCTCCTTGATCGACCCATTCAAACATTAGGGATTTCTGGGTATTTACAAAAGTGCCACTAACCTTTGCTATTTCCAAATATTTACAAGTTTGCCACTGGTTTGCTTAAATCCTCAAGTGGGCCCACAGCCAACCAGGTTCGATCTCTTGGGGCCCACCGACCCCTTATTATCTAGTATCAGAGCGAATTTTCTGTCAACTTGTTTACTCCAATGGTTGCTTACACCACCCCCTCATCTAAACTATGGACTCGGTTACTTCGACAGAATGAAGAGATGTTGAAGATGGTTAGAGCTTTCCAAGAAGAATTGGTTGCTAGTAGGAGAGAAAGGGAAGCATATAAGATAGAAAGGGAAGCATATAGGATAGAAAGGGAAGCAGAAGATGTTACCTTCCAGGACATTAACACAAGACTTGATGCCCTAGAGTCACGTATTTGGAAACCCAACGGGCAGCAAGGTCACGTTACTCATGACACTGTGACGACACCTTGAAAATCGTACCCCCATCTGGAGACCATTACATCAAACTTTGCTGTCGATGTTGAAGATGAACGGGATGATCCGATGAAGGATGCTTCTGAAGAACTGATCGATCGCTCGATCTCATTTGTGAATCCCCACCATCCGATTCTGATCAAAGTCATATCATTTGTTGACGATCATCAGAAAATCGTGACTGTTGATCGCGAGATGCATTGGATGTTTACCCTATTGGAGCCATTGATTGAGGATGTTGATCGAGTGGTGTTGATTTTTTCCTTCTATAAAACTCGTGGACGAGTTTTTCTAAACAACAGGGGAGTTGATGCAGCAGCGCTCCGATGGATCAACCCAAACCTGTTCCAGAACCCGGACCAAGACCCAGATCCAATTTGGGTTCTGAGTTACTAATTTGGGTTCAAGATTAATAGAATATTCTAGGATTTTAGTTTATTTGAAAATATTTGTTATCTGTTATTTTAGGTTATTTTGGGGTAGCTATTAGGTAAATAGGACTTTCCAATTTTAGTTTTATTGTGTTTCTATTTTATTAGATTTTAAATTAGGAAGTTTCAGTTATGTTAGATTAATTTTCTAGTTGACACTTCTCCTTTTTTTGGTAATTCCTTTCCTACTTATGTAAGGTCATGGGCCACAACAGTTTTAGTTAATGAATGAAGAAAAATTTGATTGGGAACCCCCCTACGTGGCTGTCTTCTCCCCCCCTTTCTTCTTCTTCTTCTCCTTCTTCCTTGCGATTCCCCTATTTCTTCTCTCTCTCTCTTATTCTTCTTTATTTTCTTCCTTGTCTCTAGTTCTATGTCCCTGCTACAGGTACTGCTCCCTGCTAATGATACTGTTCATCTCAGAAGAAGTCTGCTGAATACTCCTTAATTCCTTCAAGTTGTGTACTGATGCTTGAGGGTTTGCTTCTACTCCCAAGGGTGACTGAAATCCTAGGAGTTTGGCTCCTTTTGAGTCTCCTATAGGGAGACTTGAAGTAATAACCAGATCTGGTCTGTGAACCATCGCCTAGGTCTGCTCCCCGCAATTAATCTGAAACCATTATCTGATTAAAAGGTCTGTTGTTGGATGTTTTTAAGAGGCTGAAGGGTTAGGAACTAAACCTGAAATCTCGTTTGGTTTGGAATCCTATTGATGAAGAAAACCATACTGGTTCTTCCGCCCTTGTTTTTGTGCAAAGGTTGAAGACAACCTAAATTGTGGGAGTTATTTTAAGTTCCTTTATTCTTGTTTTCCCATTATACCCCTATAAAGCCCCTTTATGCCGTTTTGTCCTTTAATCTCTCTTTAGTTCCATATCCAACCTTTGAACAATATTTTAAATCCCCACTTGTGTCGTCTCTCCTTGACCGACTCATTGAAACATTAGGGATTTCTGGATATTTACAAAAATGCCACTAACCCTTGCTATTTCCAGTTATGTACAAGTTTGCCACTGGTTTGCTTAAATCCTCAAGTGGGCCCACAGCCAATCAGGTTTGAATCTCTTGGGGCCCTCCGGCCCCTCATCAGTTGGATTCCTAACCAAACGAGTTTTCAGGTTTTAGTTCCAAACCCTTCAGCCTCTTAGAAACATCCAACAACTGACCTTGTAATCAGATAATGGTTTCAGATTAATTGCTGGGAGCAGACCTAGGCGATGGTTCACAGACCAGATCTGGTTATTACTTCAAGTCTCACTATAGGAGCTTCAAAAGGGGCCAAACTCCTAGGATTTCAGTCACCCTTGGGAGTAGAAGCAAACCCCTCAAGCATCAATACACGACTTGATGGAATCAAGGAGTATTCAGCAAACTTCTTCTGAGATGAACAGTATCGTTAGCAGGGAGCAGTAGCTGTAGCAGGGATATAGAACTAGAGACAGGGAAGAAAATAAAGAAGAAGAGAGAGAGAGAGAGAGAAGAGATAAAGGAATCACAAGGAAGAAGAAGAAGAAGGGAGAGGGAGAGGGAGAGGGAGAGGGAGGGGGAGGGGGAGGGGAAGAAAGCCACGTAGGGGGGTTCCCAATCAAATTTTTCTTCATTCATCAACTAGAAACTACTGTGGCCCATGGCCTTACATAAGTAGGAGAAGAGTTACTAAAAAAAAGAGAAGTGCCAACTAGGAAATTAATCTAACATAAAAGAAACTTCCTAATTTAAAACCTAATAAAATAGAAACACAATAAAACTAAGATTGGAAAGTCCTACTTACCTAATAGCTACCCTAAAATAGAAGATAACAAATATTCTCAAATAAAATAAAATCCTAGAATATTCTGTTAATTTTGAACCCAAATTTGATATGGGTCTTGGTCCAGGTTCTGGAGTGGGTTTGGGATCCATCGGAGCGCTGCTGCATCACATAGCTTATTTTGGATTTTTTTGGGGGGTGTGGGGTGGGTTAAACTGAAGATGGATTCTAGGCCTGTGGGAGGAGGAGGCCAGTTTACCTGCAAAACGTGCTGGATCCTTATGCAAGTTACGTGTTAAGCTCATTGAGGAGCTTAATACCATTCAACTCATGATTGTGGTTTGAAATTTGCCATGACTGTCATATGCATAGTCAACAATTTATGTGGGGAAAAGCTCTGACGGTACGGTAAAAAAGATAGAGAATGGAAAAAAAAAAA
>NC_056562.1:8703993-8735646 GCF_013358625.1 Macadamia integrifolia | reverse complement strand
ATGACTAGAGGTTTTCGTAGGGAATGGGTTCAGTGACGGAAAACTTCACCATCGCCGGAGCCGAAGGAGAAGCCACTGGTGCGATTCACTTGATCTGATTACGCTTACTACACTTGGTGGAGAATTTATTTTCATCCTATGGGTTAGAATCTAACCCCTCTTTATTTGTCTAGAGGTCCCACCAGAGTTTGCTTTATCCGGCTGGATTTGGTAAAAAGAATGACTTTTCCAACGATTGAGAGAGAGGAGAGAGAAAGGGGGAGAGGAAAGGTGTAGCAAATCGTTTGTATACCTTCTCTCCATCCAACGGTTTAATTCAAGTTGATCAAATCATACGGTCAAAATCCTGCTAGCATTCCTAATTCCTAGGTACTACACTAGCATACCTCTCTCTCTCTCTCTCTCTCTCTCTCTCTCTCTATATATATATATATATATATATTAGGAACATGAACAATAAAAACAAAGGGTCTAAATGACACCTCTATAAGTGTATTTAAAACTTGACTTCTTCTTTGAATTGCCCATTATCTTAATCTCAAAATGTTTTTAAGGCAAGTGAACGTGACATATCATTATGTCATTATCATGCATTTTTTTTCGAGTACACATGTATAATGACATTATAAACTTCATTGTAAAAAGTTATGTATCATATCAAAAGGGTAAAAAAGTAAAAATACAAATTATTAATACCTTGAGGGGTGTAAATAAAAGGAGAAAAAGAACTCGGCACTCGAAGGAAAGGGTATCCCTTCACAAATCCTTTTATATGAGGTAGCAAGTTTATGAGAATCTTTTTCTTTCTTCGCCACCATTGCAACCTTTCCCCTATTGATCTCTCATAATTTGGATATCCATTCTTTTACATGATTGATATCTCGAAGCTTGACCCTCCGTTCTCCACCTTCAACAAATTTAACTTATTAAATCTATAATTCAAAGTAAAGAGAAAGACAAAAGTAAAGAGGAGAAAGAAGGCATGCAAGCAGTGGAGAAAATTATCTTCTACAATTGTCTTGCACCAGCAAAATAGAGTACATATATTTCCACTTCTTGATATCTTCCATTCCTTCATTGATAAACATTTATAAAGCACAAACAAGCGTGAGGCACCACGCGCGCGGCCATGCTTAGTCCCCAAATCGCCATCCCTCACACACTGACCCTGGTCAAGCCAATCCCAGAACTCAGGATCAGGAGTCAGTCAAATATGGCCCCAATTACTTGATCAAGGGGAACCGCACAAGGATTAATTGATCTCCAGAAAGAGTGACCGCAAAGCAACCACATGGCGGCCATTGAAACCTAACAAACAAGAGAAAAGACCAACCAACTGGTATACGAAGGAAGTTACCCACCAAAAAGACATACAGAAGAAAAGACTTATCAACGGTTAAAATCCCAATGAATACGTACAAAACTCAAGAAATCGGACTTATAGGGGTAGAAGCCCACCAACTGTTATGGCTTTGATGTATACACAGGAGCTGACCATACCGAGAAACTAGTCACCTCGAGAAGGGGAAGCTCGAAAGTGGAAGAAGGCTAAGATGGGGAACAGTAAGAAAAAAGGAACAGGCAGGACAAGAAGGTATGCAATCTTGAACCCTCAAAGCTCGTATATCCATTCCTCATATTAACTAACTTGAGCTTCGGAGAGCTTAGCCTGGAGATAGGCTCCGGGTTTAGTCTTTGCCTATGACTTGCAAGAAAGCGTGAGGAGAGACCTTGGAATCCACAGTAACACATATAAACACCAAATAAAACAACAATTAACAGATAACTGTTGCTTTGATTATTTTTTTGATTTGATTTTGGTTTTACCTCTTGTAAAAGAAAATTAATTCTTTCGGTTCCAAACCAATAACCGTTTAAACCAATAAACCACTAAATAACTAATTAAAACCGAATACATAAAATAACCAAACCATCAACCCGAATAAAACAAATAACTGAGCGAGTGGTAGCAAGACGTACGTATTGTAATCTTATTTTCACTTTCTTTTAATATTAACCGTCCATTTAATATTAGATTAATCTAAACCATCTATTAGTTTTTTATATTGTAACTGATTCCTAGTTTTTAGGGGGAGAGATGACGGACGTGGTTACTTAACTTGTCTAATATTTTTTTTTTATACAAATAAATAAATAAAATATAAAAAATTCAATATAATCAGACTCCTCCTTCGATTATGCTAAGAAACCTCAATTCTCTCTCTCTCTCCTTGTTTTTTCTTCAAGACCATTCTTTCTTTCTACAGCTGCCATCATCATCATCTCTCTCTCTCTCTTGCTTTGCTCTCAAAATAGGATGAGGTAAGAAAAAAATCAATATAACTATTTTTATGCACTGAGCATATGAGAGACTTGGCCACACATATCTAAATACCATGTTTACATATTAATCATCGGGGAAGGGATTGTATGGTAGAGGACATTTGAATTTATAAAGTAAACAAAACTCTTGAATATCTAGGATTTTATTATTGCTTCTTGGGTAGATATTATTAACCTATGAGAATTTACCATGTATGCAAATCTTCAGTGAGATTGATAAACAAAACTTCAACTAGACTGGAAAACGCTAAAAAAGGAAGAAGAAATAAGGAATGGCCTTGAAGAATAAGCAAGGAGAGAGAGAGAGAGAGAATCGAGATTTCTAAGTAGAATCAAAGGAGGAGTCCGCTTATATTGGAATTTTTATTATTTATTTATTTAAATATTAATAATATTAAACAAAGTTGTAACTGTTTACAACTCTATTAGCGAGATTAATATATTTAACACGTGTCAATCTTATCACTTACGTGAACATTCACCGGGCTCCGGACGTTCCTCATTCCTATTTTTCTGCACATACCGCGACCATTTTGCCAATAACCAAACCCACTAAAATGATTACAAAGATAACGGTTACAAACCGATTAACTGAAACAAACTAATCCATTTGGAACTTGAAAACAGATAATAATCCGTTCTTTTTTTTTTTTCTTTTTTTCTTCAGTCAATTACAAAAGTGAGCTGAATCGAATTGAATCATTTAAATCAAACCTAACTAATCAATAATCTTACTCATAGAGGTGTCAATTTTTATTCACCAAAAAAAAATTAGGTATTTTTCTGGCCCGGCCTGACAGGTCCAATCGTGCACAACATATGTATGGCCCGACCTAAATCAGCCCAATTAATAAACATGGTAGCCTCATAAGCAAATACATAGGTACCCAATTGGCCCGACATGTTTATAAGCCTGACTCGACTGACATGTTTAGCTCGACTATTTATATGTGTATTTCAAATTTTTTTTTTTATAGAATATAGTATATATTGATATTTTTATTAATTATTGAATACAATTAAGTGCAAAGTCTTTTCAAAATTGTTGATGATTTAATAAATATATTAATTTTTTTTTTAAATTTAAAACAATTAAAAACCGTTGAAGGCTTTATTGGTGCATTAGTCTATTTAAGGCCCGATTATAGTCCAATTAATCCAAGCAGGAGAAGCCTGGAACCCAGTCAACTCCGACACGAGACCAACTCATTTCTTAAATAGAAAAGTTACGGTGCAAGGGTACAAGCATGGCTAGGCCTGACTGAAACCGGCCCATCCCAATTGATTGACAACCCTATTACTCGTATGGACCATATGGCTATACATGCACATTATTAGGAAGCATTCTCTTGCCCTTTTATTTTGTATGTAAGGAGGAAGAATAGTATTCGACCGCATGACCTACATTAATGATGGACCAATGAGAGGGCATAGGGCATCAATAAGGGATGAAAATTTTTTATATTTCAAAGAGGTGGGGTAGTCATTTTGCCCTCGTATCTAGCTGCATGGGCCAAGCCACCAGGTAGCTCGAGAGCAAGCTACCTAAAATTATGGGTGTTAATTGGTTCGGTTTCAGCGTATATGTTGCAGTTCGGTTCAGTTCACATTTATTTGGCTGAAACAAAAACTGCACCATTTACTAAATGATTGCACTTTCTAAAACCACAACCGTTTAGTAAACGGTTTTTAAAAGGTGTGGGTTTCACAATTTTAAATGGTTTTGATCACGATTTATTCCATATGGTTTCTAAACAGTTAGTAATTAGTTTGCTAGTTTATTCGCATAGTTACCAAAATTTGCTTTTGTTGATAAACACTTCAATCTTATATCAAATTAAATGAGGCATTGAACAAGCAAGGATTTAACTACATAACTATATAATAGGAATAAATTATTGAATAGAATATTGGACAACCCTTAATTCTTACCCTAAATTAAACCATTATGTTTTGTTAAAATAATCAAATAGTTAATCATTATACGGGTTAATTAGATCAATTTTGACGATTTAATGGTTTGATTTTCAGAATATCAATTTGGTTTGCAATCAACGGGTTAAATGGTTAAAACAGACCTAATTCATTTAATTAATCGATCTTAAACTTGAAATTAGACCCGAAACATTTAGTACAATTTTGCGATTTCAGTGTAAAGGAATCGGTTCGGTTTCTTTAAATGAATTCCGTTTCAAATTGACATCCTTAGGTATAATTGAGACAGCTGATTGAATGCACGCTATTAGCTGCCACTCCACAAGCGTACCAGTCCACGCTGTAAAGTTTTAGTGAATTTCCTGATTTGCCCCTTTGCCTCTCATTTTACCTATCTCACAAGTCGCACCTTCCCACTCGCTCTCTCATCCATAGTCTTGTTTCACCTCATCTCTACAAATCAACACCAAATCAACATCTCTCTCTTCTCTCTCTCTCTCTGCAGATTGAGATTATTATTTTCATCTTTTTACTATTCATCCGGAGATGGAGCTAACAGAGCAGCAGCTGAAATAATTCGATGGCTCTGATACCAGCAAGCCCATATACGTGGCAATGAAGGGGAATATCTTCGATGTCTCCTCTGCTAAGAACTTCTATGGTCCTGGTGGTTCCTACTGCATGTTCGCCGGTAGAGATGCGAGCCGAGCTTTGGCAAAGATTAGCAAGAACGAAGAAGACATTTGTGCTTCACTTGATAGCCTTTCTGAAAAAGAGATGGGCGTTCTCAACGACTGGGAGAAGAAGTTTGAAGCTAAGTACCCTGTTGTATGTCGTGTTGCCTAGATTTTTTTTTTTTTCTTGTCTTTAAGAAATAAAATAGTGTATATATAGATAGTTTGATCAAAGTGATCTTCTGGGTCTCTCTTTGTTTTGTGAAATGGGTTCTTGCTACTGTTGATGATGTTAAGTGGATAATGGTTAGTTAAATAAATGGTGGTTGTCTGAAATTTGGGGTTTCCTGTACTCTTACAACTCTATAACAAACGTTAGAAGCAAATGTTATATTTTCTGTGGAACTGATGATGGTTAGTTTTTAAAAGTTTGGAATTGACGATATTAGCTAGTGGCAAATCCATTTCTGATATCTGGGATGCTATTGGTTTTATCTTAAGGTAAGATTAGGGTTAAATCAATAGTATATATGAATTGATAGTTTGATCAAACTAATCTTGTGGGTCTTTCATTGTTTATGGGTTCCTGTTTTTCTTTGTGAATGGGTCCTCATGATTGTCGCTGATGATGATGTTGTGGGCACGTTTGGGGCTGAAGAGGAATGTGTATATGGATGATGATTAATTAACTAAATGGTAGTTGTGTGATATTTGGGTTTTTACTTTACACTTAAAATTTCTTGAGAATTATCGGAAGTGAATGGTATAATTTGTGTAAAAATGATAATGGTTATTTTCTAAGTTTGGATTTGATGAAATTAGCTGGTGGTCTTGTGGTGATCGAGAAGGCAGATTTTCTTTAGTGAGTGAAGGTTTTTACATTGTGGTTTCATGGAAATTAGGGGTTTCCTTATTTATTTTATGGCAAAAGTTTTTTGGGTGGGATTACAGTAACTATCGTTTCCCAAGGTGCTTAGAAATTACTAGCTTTTTCAAATGGAATTGTCTCATTCTGATTTTGAATTATTAAGTTTGGTCTAGTAAAGGTGCAAAATGTTTTTCTTTAGATTATGAAACGCTTATTTTCGTACGGTAGCAAGCGGATGGACTTTGCATGGGATGGAAATAGTAGTTGAGGTAAAACTACGAGAGATAGAGTAAGGAATGACCGAGCTAGAACCGATTTGAGAATTGCCCCGATATAAGACAAGCTCTGAGAATGTCATCTAAAGTGGTATGGCGATGTTCAATGGAGGCCTTGGGATACCCTAATGAGGAGGAGTGATCAGACCAGATTGAAAGAGCTAAAAGAGCTGGAGGGACCTTAAATGACCATAGAAGATGTTGAAAGGAAAGACATGTAATCCTAAGGGGTTAGTTCAGTTGGAAAAAACCAACACCCCACAGTTAAAAGGTCATCAGTTCAACTCTCCTCGGGGCCTATCTATAAAAATAAAATAAAAAGCTGGTCTTGAGTCTAGTACGATTGCAAATAGAGCTATTTTGAGGGCAAAGATCCATGTAGCCTATCACATTTAGGCAGGATGTTCCTGTGGTGTTGCTTTGTTTCTTCCCTTTTTCTTTCATTTTTTTTCCCCTCCTTTTCTTTTATTTTACCCTCTCTTGGATCCATGTAGCTGATTCCATTTAATTGGGAAAAGGCTTGGTTGTTGGAAACAAGATCTTATATTTGACTTTTGTGTACTCATATTGCATTCGAACAAGTGCAATCATGGTTTTATATCATTGGATGGCCAGGATTCTGTAACCATTCAGGTAGCTCACCTGATGGTCAATTTAGCAAACGGTTACACATTGATTCAAGTTGGGTTTTGGCTTCAGAGTTGTCCAAGAATTAATACATGAGATTGAATTTCTGCATTTTTCCATTCATTACAAGAAGTCTATTTCATACACAGGTTGGCTTCTTTAAGAAGGAGATCATCACTCATATCTTAATGCAGAGAGCATGATGATCTTAGTTTAGCTGCTTTACCTCTAAAGGTTTTTTTTTTCCAACCATAATAGTTTATTTCTAGCTCTGTTATCTTTCTGGGATCTCTTTCTTGATCATGAGCTGCAATCTGTAGATATTGTTTGAATTATTTCTGACTGTGCAAATTCGATATCATGAGTTGGATCATTAGACTTGGTGAAAGAGTGAAAGTGCCTAAAATTATGGGTAGGGTCATATTAATCTAGTGTAAAATGTCCTATGAAATCTAGCCCTGCCACCCAAGCGAATGTCCCTTCTGTCCTAAAAATTCTTTGAGTGAACCAAGCGTAGAAGCTGCATACTGATATTGCTCTTGTGCATGTTACTCTATTTGTTGTTGCTCTGAAGGAGTCCAGAAAAAATGCTCAAGGAGCAGACCTCTGAAATACCTGTGGAAGGAGTTGTTTAGAGTAACTTCAGTCCAAGAGAGTGTCTTATGCTTGATTAAAATATCCTCTAGCTAAAATATTTACATTTTGTTGTAGATTTGGTATAGTAGAGTCAAAGTTTCGAACACTTTTAATTTCATTATTGGTGTCATAAGAATTCCACAAAAGAAATAATGTTCAACAGGATGGTTCATCTAATCTTATCCTCAACAACTTCCTTCTTATTTTATCTGTCCTGCAATAATTTCATATATCCTTTTATTGTTTCCATGAACAAGAATGAGCAGCTCGGTTTGGGCATGAGATTACAGAATGATTCACCTCCAGCAATTTTGGGGAGAAAATTCATTCCCTAACATTCATGGTCTGTACAGCACAAGACACAGAGAAGGCCCAAGTTCTCCGATGATAGACTTTTCAGCATCACCAAAAATAATCTCTTCAGCATGGAGACTTCAGGATGGAGAAGGCCAACTTCTCTATAATATACTTTTCAACATCTGCCAGATCTCTTTTTTTTTTGGGGGGGGGGGTGTGTGAGTGGGAGTGGGAGTTGGGTGGAGAGAATAAATAACAGCTCTATATTTAGACAAACTGAGTAGTGTACGGATAAGGTGCAACCTTTGGGGTAAAACCCACAACTGATGGTGGAAAAGAAACTAAAAGAGAAAGAAGGCCACCATGGCTCTGTTTTGGTCTCTCACAGTAGCAAGGGGGGGGGGGGGTGTGGGAGGCCTTGGACACAATCTAGTTCTTAAGTTCTTACAACCCCTTCCTTGGCCATGAGCTCTGCAACACATTACCGACCTGTTCACTTGTAAAAGAGAGTGCAAGTTTGCCTCCCCATAGAATGTTTGAGGCCATAAACACAAGTAGGGGGTATGGCTTCTTTCCATCCCTCCCAACATAGTGCATTTGTCTTATAGCCTACTTCACTCAAGGCTTCCATCTACTGTAAACCAAAGTTACCAAACACCTTCTAGTGATGCTATGATCCAATTTTACCATCAAATCAGCAGAAAGACTCTGATTGATCAACTGTCCTTCAGGTGCAGGTGTAGTAACAACAAAGTTAAGTTCAAGCTCTGGGTCAGCTTTGACAGTGGACTTGATGCTGAGGCACAAGAACCTTCTTTATGGAGGAGAGGAAGATCGACTGACTATAATATTTTTATTGAGAAATTTCTCGATTTGGAAAATGCCTTTGCGAGTGCTTGGAACTTGCATCATCGCCTGGAATTCTCCGAATCGACACTAAAGGGGTTGGTGGGCGGGCTCAGACCAAGTTTAGGTTTCAGCTGCTAATTGGATCCTGTGAAATTCGTTCTTCCCTTCCCAGAGTAGGCGCTTGCATATGCACCCAAATACACTTGATCTAGGGAATTAGTTGAACCGACAAGAAAATAACTGAAGACCCAACGGGTGGAGTCGTTAGCACAACAGGAGTCAACGTCAAATGCCTGGGTTAGTCACCATCTAGGTGATCAGATTCTGGACATCTTTCTTGACTCTTCACAGATCGAGATCCCGGATTCTCCATCTTCTCTGTTAGTTTGCGATGTGGCCCTTACGCTGCATCAAGGGCATTTTTCCTCTTATTATTGGCTTTATTCTTAATATAGTTATAAATAAAAGTAATTTTTATGGCTACCTTTTTTTTTTTTTTTTGGGGGGGGGGGGGGGGGGGAGGGGAGGAGACTGTCATATTTAACATTTTATCAACAGGCAGCCGCCCATTGTTTAAAATGGTGGAGATGGTTGATACCCCTAGTTCCAACACCAAGTGCACATGGAGGATCATTTGTTGGTAAAATTAGGGCTCTTAATTATCCTATGGATTGCAAGAAGTGGATGATGGTTAAGCATGTTGTGTTCTGAAATCATTTCTAATAATACCTCAGTTGTGTTTTCCTAGAGGTACTGGTTTTTGAGTGCATACTCTGTTCACCCTTGCTTCCAATCCAAGGAAACCCTTCTTTTGGCTTCCCTGTTGGATTTTTATATGAGCTCCTATCTGAGCTCAAACCATTTACAGTAGGACCACACATCATTACTCACTAGCCAAGATTAGCGATAGACTCATTAAGTCCCCTCTTGGGGGTGAGCTTGTTTATAGAGTAATAGCATAGGTTTCCTTTCTGTAGGGATTGCTACACCCCTTTTTCAGATTAATAATGGGACTACGGACTTAAGTTCTTAGTTTTCTACTTTTCTCTGTCTTGGTGTTGAAATTTGGGGAAAAAAAAAAAAAAGGGAAACTCATTGTACAAGGCTCCTGCTACTTTTAGGTCTAGGAGGTGCAAATGTATACCCTTTTACCCCTGCTTTGCTGGAAAGGCTGTTTCCAAATTTTGAACATGTAACCAACATGTTGCAATGGTACCTCATGTTAGAATTTGGATCATAATAAAAAGAAGGGTAATTTACAATGCCACCCCCTGGAGAATGCCAATATTAGAGGGACGCCCCCTCTCTTTCACCAAATTAGACTCAGACCCCCTACCGTCAGTCACTGGTGAGTCAAGAGATAAAATGACCGTTATATCCTTCTCATTGAAACACGTTTTAACCCTTCTTCTATTTTGTTTCTTTCTTCCATAGAGTAGGTAGGCTTGTCGATGGCGGTGGCGCCGAAGTTGGTGGTGGCCGATGCCCTCTGCATTCGTCGCAAACACCTGTCTCCGCCGCCGGAAAACCTTTGACAAACCTCTTCAACTCTCAGGTCTCGTGAAGTTGTTGGATCTCTTATGCTCCGCCGACGTACCTACCGCTGTCTGATTCAAACCTACAGAGGGGAATAAAAAAGTAACCCAAAAGCAGAGACAATCTGCAAGAGAAGAAGAAACGGAAGGAACGTCGGCGGTAGGTACATTGGCGTTCTTCGGCTTTCGTTTCCAAACATATTTTATGTCTATCACTTATTTTGATCAGTTTCTTTCAAAACCAACCATTGATGTAAGGAACGAACTGTCTCTGATGATTTTTCAAGAAAAAATGTCTCTTTTTTTTTTTTTTTTTTTGATTGTATTTGTTGATCGGCTTTCGTGGATGCCCATGTTGAATGAGTCCCCAGAGATGGGATCGAAGAAATAATTATTGATGATGCCATGGTAGGCAGGGTAGAGTCCAGTGATGATCGAGTAATGGTTGGAAAACGTAAGGGTAGGGAAAACAGAGATGTGCCGTTGGCGATCAGACGACCTATGTTGGGGGTAGGGATTTTGAATTGATACCCAAATCGGAACCCATCGGAAGAGATGAGGAGAACGACGGGATGATCGAGCTTGGTGAGAGGGCGATCGGTGGTTTCTATTTCTGCTGGAGTTGAAGATTGGGAAGCAGGAACCCATCGGAAGAGATGAGGAGAACGACGGGATGATCGAGCTTGGTGAGAGGGCGATCGGTGGTTTCTGTTTCTGCTGGAGTTGAAGATTGGGAAGCAGGAACCCATCGGAAGAGATGAGGAGAACGCCGGGATGATCGAGCTTGGTGAGAGGGCGATCGGTGGAAGCGAGAAGTGTACGGGTCACCGTCCGTCGTCGCAGCTTTGAACGATCCTCAGTGAAATGGGAAAGAAATAGTAACTTATTATAAGGGTGATTTAGGTATTTCATATTTAATAAGGGTATTTTGGTATTTTAAATAAAATATTATTGCTGACATCAACATATAAGGCATATTCCTTAACCGTGACTGACGGTAGGGGGTCTGAGTTTAATTTGGTGAAAGAGAGGGGGTGTCCCTCTAATATTGGCATTCTCCAAGGGGTCACATTGTAAATTACCCTAAAAAGAACTAAATAAATAAACATAAAAATAAAAACTGGACCAGATTTAAACCATCAAAGTGCAAGTTATGGTTTGACCCAACAAATCTAGTGAGAAATGTGTTGTCAGCTCTACTCTGCCCAAATGCTTTCCCCTTGCTAATAAAGGGATCATGAAGGGTAGTCTAAGGGCACAAAGAAAAGCCTTACTCACAAGGGGGTGGAGCCGTGGAGGTACGTTAGCCTTAATTACAACGTTTAGAGTTAGGGCTTCCTTCGCATTCTTGAGCTCTGACGCAGTTTTTTGGTCCTATCTTGTTGGTACCTTTTTTGCATGGTCTCGGTCCACAGTGAAAGGCTCTGCACCTGATCCTCGTTAGACTCAGCGGAACTGTAAGATGTTAGTGCAGAGAATAGAAGAGATAAAAGTCCGTCTCTTAGCCTAGTCTATATCCACAATTGATGCAATTTTGTGCCAACGCCTTACTATTGCTTAAAAATTGAATTAACGGCTAAGCGATTTCATAACATGGGTTATTTAGCTGGGGTTTTGGTTGGATTTTCCAGTTTTTGGCCAAATCTGGTTTTGCCTTGAAGCGAGCCCTTGAGATCATGAGATGCCTGGTTCAGTTTCATCTGGTTTTCAGAAGATGTTACTGTCTTTTGTTCTAACCTTATCTGGTTAAACCATTTGTATTTTTAAATCATCTGATATTGTATCTCCTAGTAGGGGTGAGGAGTAGATCTAACAGTGAAGTCAGCTCTAATATCAATTTGAACCCTTGATGAAGAAAAAACTCACTATATCCAAATTGATTTTGTACATAGTGGATGACTGGGTGGTGGGTTCATTATGTAGAATCGAAAACCTAAAATAATGCAGAAAAGAATGGAAATCACAAACAAATAATCACATGATACAAAGAACATATGTGGTTCGATAAGATTTTCTACACCCATGTTGAGATAAGTCCCGATTCCCTATCATTATTCATCTTTACGATTATCTCAGACTATAGAGAATGAACCCGTTACAATTCATAGCAACATTATATAGATATCTTTTACCAAAATACTCATATAACCCTAAAAAGTTGTTCTCAAAGGTTACCTCTCCCGAACCCTCACATAGAACCATAGTTCATTGAGGCCTCAATTACAAAGATAACATGCAAAATGGACTGATTCTTCCAAACCTCTTAATAGGCCTTTTGGAGTCAACATCCAAATTCCAGTTGTAGCGTCAATGCATCAAAAGGGTGGAAGTTCCACATGTTGAATTCTTTTGATTTTTAGTACCAAAAGAGAGAAAAAAGTAAGTAGAAGAAGAGGCCATTGATGATAGAAATTAAAGACATTACCATTAAAGCAGCACGCTGATTTCAACTTCTTTGGTTGTTAAGATCTTTAAGGGGGCGTTTGGTTCGAATTTTCCATCAAATCACATTCTATGGAATCAGTTTCTCATTAAATTTAAACCATTTGACTCATATTTCTGAAAAGCTGATTCGGAGTCGTGGTGTCCAGTGGAATCCCACATTTCAACTAAAATCCATGACTCAACTGGATTAACCTCAATAGGTTAATCCAGGATCGAGTCACGGTTTCTAGGGTTATTATAAAAAGCCTAGATTCAAGGTGAATCAAAATTTTCGGAGTCGTGCGATTTTTACGGTGAAGGTCGATCGCAGTTTACCTGAAACAGAGAGAGGGAGGTGAGAATCTTCCTCTTCTTCTTCTTCTTCTTCTCGAGGATTCTGCTTCCTCTTCGTCTTCGTCTTCTTCTTCTTCTTCCTCTTCTTTTCTTCTTTCTTCCTTCTCTTTTTCTTCTTCTTTTTCTGTGTTTAGGGTTTCTCACGTTTACCCTCCTTCCCCTTCATCAGACGCTCGCAGCTGAGAAGAATTTGAAAACCGAGTTGATTGAAGGTGAGATTTCCCCTCTTCTTTGTTTTCTTCTTCTACATTTGTGTTTTATTAAGATTATTGAACTTCGGTTTCTATTTTTCAGGTTGTAAACTTTATATCTAGGGTTTACCATCTTTCCAAATCAAACGCTCGAATCTGAGGTTTGAATATGCAAAATCGAGTTGATTGGAGGTGAGATTTCCCTTCTTATGTGTTTTTCTCTTCTTCGTCTGTGTGTTATTAAGATTATGGAAATTTAGTGTCCATTTTTTCAGGTTCTTAATTTCATATTTAGGGTTAAGGGTTTGGTTTTTTCTTCAATGTGTTAGATTTTCTTCTTCTTCTTCTTCTTCGTCTGTGTTTAGGGTTTCTCACGTTTACTCCTGGCGACTAGAAAGCACTCGGGAACTTAACCGACGAAGAGAGAGAAGGAGAGAGACCTACAGTCCCCTTTTGCTCTCTTGTTTTCCATTTTTTCCTCTCTGGTAAATGCTGATACATTTGGTGAAGACCATGTAGAAACGAAACCCTAAAAAGATGCAGAAGATAATGGAAAAACAAAACAAACAATGCACACGGATTTTAAGAGGTTCGGCAAGGTTGCCTACGTCCCCGGTGCGATGAGATCCTGCTTCACTATCAATGGAGAATAGGGTTACAGCGCTCGTCCTCACACCTCTCAATATTGCTTGCATTACAGAGAAAGAAACCCTCGCTACAAATATAAAGCCAAAAAAAAAAACCCTAATCCGGATTAAACTACAATTGCCCTCAAATAAAAAATTCGAGCGGGGGGCTGTGCCCCCCTACACCCCCTGCTATGCAGGGGGGCCTCCTGCCCCCTTGTAACCCCCACAGCCCGCCTGTCTAGGTGGACTCCATCTGCCTATCTAGGTGCTGCACCAGTACTCCCTAGATTAAACTGGACGGAATACAAGACATCATACACCACCAATCTCCACCTTGGCTTGAATTCTGTCGAGCCTCCTGTAAAGATAACTTGTAGACGTCTTCATCATTGTACCTTACTAGAGGTACAAACCCGCACATGTTTGGTGTGTCCCTCATCTTCAACAATGAGTAATATTAATCAAGTCCAAACAGGACTCGAACTTCTCTGTAGTGACTGGTTTTGTAAACATATCTGCAGGATTGAGATCTGTATGAATTTTTCTCAAGTGAATACTGCATTCTGACACAAGCTCCCTGATCTTGTGAAATCTCACATCAATATGCTTTGTCCTTGCATGAAACACCTGATTCTTTGCAAGATGTATGGCACTCTGACTGTCACAATGTAACACTGTACCTCCTTGCTCCAACCCCAACTCACGAACCAGTCCAGCCAACCAGACTCCTTCCTTGGCAGCCTCAACTGCTGTCATGTACTCTGCCTCTATAGTGGACAATACAATTGTAGACTGAAGCATCGCCCTCCATGATATAGGTCCACCAGCCAATGTAAACACATACCCTGTAGTAGACCTCCTCTTGTCTAAATCACCAGCATAGTCAGAATCAACATAACCTGCCAATTCTGTAGAACTTCCCTTGCCACTGAACATAGCACCTATATCTTTAGTCTTGCTCAAATATCTGAAGATCCACTTAATTGCATTCCAATGCTCCTTCCCTGGATTACTCATATATCTGCTAATAACACTGACTGCATGAGACAAATCTGGCCTGCTACAAACCATAGCATACATGAGACTCCCAACTGCGCTAGCATAAGGGACTTGAGACATCTGCTCCACCTCCTCATGTGTTGTAGGGCATTCCCTTTCAGATAACTTGAAGTGGCCAGCTAACGGAGTACTAACCGGCTTAGCCTTTTCCATATTGAAACGCTCTAGCAACTTTTCAATATACCTCTTATGAGTTACCCAAAGTTTACCTGCATTTCTATCTCTAAGGATTTCCATGCTAAGGATCTTCTTAGCGGCACCAAGATCCTTTATCTCAAATTCAGCACTCAACAAAGACTTCAAAGAGACTATCTCATGTTTGTTCTTTGCAGTAATGAGCATGTCATCAACACAAAGCATCAAAAAAATAATGGAATTATCACTTGACACTTTATAATAAACACAACTATCATACTCACTTCTTGTATAGCCAATCTTCATCATGTGGTAATCAAAGCGCTTGTACCACTGCCTAGGAGATTGCTTAAGACCATAAAGCGACCTCTTAAGCAGACAAACATGGTCTTCCTTTCCCTGCACCTTGAAACCTTCAGGCTGCTCCATGTAAATCTGTTCCTCCAAGTCACCATGAAGAAATGCAGTTTCACATCAAGTTGTTCAAGCTCTAAATCATACATGGCCACCAAAGCAAGTAGTTCCCTGATCGAAGTGTGTTTCACCACCGGAGAAAATATTTCATTGTAGTCTATCCCCTCCTTCTGTGCATAGCCCTTGGCTACAAGTTTGGCCTTATACCTTTCACGCTCCTTCTCAGATGTTGCCTCTTTCTTACGAAAGACCCATTTACACCCAATGATTTTTCTTCCCTTGGGTTTTTCCACAATCTCCCAAGTCTTGTCCTTCTGTAGAGATTTCATTTCCTCCATCATAGCTGTCATCCAATTATCATGTTGTGCATCACTCAAAGCATCATAGTAGGAAGATGGATCACCTGTACCTACAGTGAGGGCATAGGCAACCATGTCCTCAAACCCGTATCTCATAGGTCTTTTGTGAGTACGCTTCCCTTTACCCTTTATCATAGTATAGGGAACTTCTACTGCTTCCTGTTGTCCTGGTAAGTCACTTGATGACTCATTCTCTCTTGTTGTTTCTAACTCACCTAACTCCACCTGCACAGTAGAACCTTCTTTATTTTCATCAACTGCTTGTGAATTGTAATTTGACTTCACTATATGAGACTCATCAAACACCACGTCTCTGCTAACCACAACTTTTTGTGAACTTGGATCCCACAACTTGAATCCCTTTACACCTTTCTTAAAACCAAGAAAGATACATTGCTTAGACTTTGAGTCTAACTTGGAACGTTGCTCACTCTCAACATGCGCATAGGTTGGACAACCAAATATTTTTAGAATAGAATAATCTACTGGTTTTCCTGTCCATACCTCTTAAGGAATTTTACAATCAATCACCTTTGATGGAGACCTATTGATGAGGAAACATGCCATGTTCACTGCTTCTGCCCAAAATCTCTTGCGTAACCCTGCATTAAGCCTCATACTTCGAGCTCTTTCTAGAAGTTTTCTGTTCATCCTTTCAGCTACACCATTTTGCAGTGGTGTGTTTGAAACTGTGAAGTGATGTGTAATCCCTTCAACTTTGCACAATTCTAGAAACGGCTTGTATGTGTACTCTCCTCCATTATCTGTTCTCAAGTATTTAATATCCTGTCTTCCTTTCTACCTCAGCCTTCCATTCCTTAAATTTAGTGAACACCTCACTTGTATGCTTCATGAAGTAGATCTAAACTTTTCTTGAGTAATCATCAACAAAGGTCATGAAGTATTCTACCCCACCTTTAGATTTTGTTGTTGAAGGACCCCATACATCGTTGTGTACATAATCAAGCACCCCTTTACTCTTATGTTTTGTAGTTTTGAAACTAACCTTGCACTATTTTCCGAACACACAATACTTGCTGAAGTTCAGTTTACAAGTTTTTACTCCCTTCAACATTTTCCTTTTATGAAGCTCCATCAATCCTCTTTCTCCCATATGCCCTAACCGCATATGCCACAGATAGGTATCATCTGTATCAAATACTGCATCTGTAGTCACAGATGCTCCACCTATAACTGTGCTCCTTATGAGTCTGTATAGGTTTCCTGCTAGCTGTCCCTTCATGACAACCATTACACCCTTAATAACTTCGAGAACTCCACCTTCTGCTATGTACTTGCAGCCATTTGAGTCAAGTGCCCCTAAAGATATTAAGTTTTTCCTTAATTCTGGTACATGTTTCACATCTGCTAAGGTTCTTACTATCCTATCAAATATCTTAATTTTGATAGTGCCTATCCCAATGGTCTTGCATACGACATCATTCCCCATTAGGACAGACCCACCATTATATGGTTGATATGTATCAAACCAATCCTTATATGGACATATGTGATATGAACATCCAGAATCTAAAATCCAAGAATCAGAAGGTTGATTCTTACCTGATGATATAGAGAGTACATCTCCATCTGAACTGTCAGCCACGCTAGCTTCCTTAGATGTCTTATCTGCACCTTTCTTCTTTAAGTCCGCCTTCCACTTCAAGCACTTTCTCTTCAAATGACTTTCCTTCTTGCAACAGTAACAAGAGACCTTTGTCTTTGCCCCTTTTGATTTCGATCGACTCTTCCCAGATCCCTTCTGATTTGATCTCCCTCTTTCCTGCTCCTTGTCACCTTTGAAAAAACCTTCTCCTTGAGATTTAGTACTACTGGCCTTCTTCCTTGTATCATTGGACATGAGGGTAGCTACGACTTCATCCATCTTAAGGGTCTCCTTCCCGTACAAGAGAGTCGTTATTAGGTGATCATATGATTCTGGGAGCGACGACAGTAATAGTAACGTCTTGTCTTCATTCTCGATCTTAACCTCCAGGTTTACAAGTTTACTTACCATCTGATTGAACATGTTAAGATGCTCTAATAGATCTGTACCTTCCTCCATCTGTAGAGAATACAATTATTTCTTCACGAACAACTTGTTCGTTAAAGACTTCGTCATGTAGATGCTTTCAAGTTTCATCCATAACTGCGGTGCAGATTCGATACCCAAAATATATTGTAGGGCATCATCAGAAAGATTTAATCGAATAGCACTTACTGCATTTTCCTCCATCTCTTCCCAATCTTCATCAGTAATTTTTGTAGGTTTCTTCGACTTCCCCAACAATGTTTTCACCAAACCCTGCTATATCAGAAGATCCTTCATTCTTTGACGCCAGAGGTTGAAATTGTTTTTCCCATTAAACCTGTCACACCCCGTTCACACAGAACCGGGCCAGTGACCGGGTTAACACCGGTCAACCCAAACCTGTCAGGATCATCTGATACAGTATTCCACCACAACATACACACAAGTAAGAAAGAGCTTATCAGTTCAGCGGAAGACTTGGTTTACCTGTGAATATTCCCATAATACTTGATACCCGAATTGTGATACAATAGTTAAATACATGTGGGTCCGAAGGCATGATATTTACACAATAAGAGTACAATTTATATATCAAGTACATAAAAGAAATCATCAAAAATCGGAGTATACAGCTCGGCTCGGTATCAAAGACTAGAGCTCAGCTTGGTATCAAAGGTTGAGCCCAACTCGGCATCATAAGGTAGAGCTCAGCTCGGCATCAGAACTGCGGTCCAACAGCATAACTCTCACACGAGCAATCAGTGTCGTGCTCTAACTCCTCAGGGGCCCACCAGTCCTCTTCAGGGAACTCAACTGTGGAACCCGCCCCGTGCTCATTAGATGGATGACCTATAAAATCATCTAAAAGAGGTGCACACGTGGGATGAGCTCACTAGCTCAGTAAGTGGAAAGATGGACCACATAACAATTCACACAATAAACCACAACCATATGCACTATATGCTATGCAATACATTTTAAATCACATCCACCTAAGCAACATTACTAAGTCTTTGGTTTAGTGCTACTACAACCACAGTACGCGTATACTCCGGGTACGAGCCACGAACTCCATCCCGCGATACCCCCATAGGGCTGTCGGAGAAGGCCCACCGTGAGTACTCGAAAAAGTAAAACATGCCGACCACCGGCTCTCAACATAAAATAAATGACAGAAATTAAAGGTGCTGACTCTAGCAATTTAAAAGCAGTACGATTGGCCCTCTTGAATATACCACCAGGGTTGGCAACTGTCCTAATGACCAGCCAGGCGTAATGTCTAACCGTCACAATGACCCAAAAACTGTGACCACTGCTTCCCCCCAAATGGTAACCCAACACCTTAACCCCTGTTGGGAAGGGTCGTAGCACGAATAGATGATAATCCTAAATTGCATGCTTCTATATGACAATAGTACGATTGCATAGTGTCGTCGCGTCCCATACCACGGGCCACCGATGCACTCATTTCCAAGCCGACTACGATATCTAATCTATTAATGCATCATGCACAATGATGTCAACATTCATCACAAAAGCATATTATCACTTGGCATTTATAAGATAAACACAACACCATTGCATAAAATGAGAGGATGACTAATCTACATAGCATTGGCATGATGACATGGCTAGTCTAGATACAATTAAATGAATGCACAACAATGCCTTGAAACAAGGCCAAACGTCCTCTCCCCACTTACCTGTAGTGTGCAAGGACTCACGCTCGGTACGGGTGAGATCCGGTGCGAGAAGCGTGAGATTTGGTGAACTTATAATGAGGGAGCGAGGTTAGTATTTCATCATTTTGGAATCAAGATTAACATGATCCAATGACAAGATCCTGTTTAGAATCCTAAAAGAAGGTCATACGTCCGATTTGGGTCCAATCGGACGTAAAAATCACCTTCGGAGCCTCTCGGGTGGGTCGGACAACCCACTTGTCTGACCCACCAGTCAAACCCACCGGTCAGGACCGGCGGGTAGGTCGGCCCATCGGTTGGCCCGCCAGTCTGGTCCATCAGTTGGGCCTGAGGCCCTGCTAAGACCGGCGGGCAGGGTGGCCCGCCGATTGTGCCCGAGGGCCCTACCCTCTCAGGGGGGTGCCTCTGGCCCACCGGTTTGGCCCACCGGTCTTGGCAGAAAACCTGCTATTTCTTCCCAAACTTCCCCCAACCTTTGGGGATTCAAATGGAGCTTTTTCAAACCCATTATTCACACATTCAAGGTCTCATAAGATGGTTCTAACTTAGATCTAGGTTAGATTTAAGGAATGGGAAGCCATCTTACCTTCTTTGCTCAAGAACACCTTCAAAACCCCAAAATCACTTCAAATCCACAATGCTTCTCCAACCTTGTAAATACTTCTTCAAATCCTTCAAGATCAACACATAAATCATCTATTAAACCTTAGATTCATCATTTCAAGGGGGATTTACAGGATCTCAAGAAACCCTACCCAAATCAAGGGTTTTACTTGGGTATGGTGAAAGTTTAAGGAACCCAACCTTTGCTCACCTCTAAGCGTAGATCTAGTGTTGGAGATCACTCTTCCGGCGTCGGAATGGGAAGATCAAGCCTAGGTGCCACTGAAATCCATCTCTTTTTCCTCTTCCTTCTCTTCTGTTCTCTTCTTCTTCCCTTTTCTTTTCTCTCTCCTCTTTACTCTTCTCACCAACGTACGAGTGTCATAAATGAGAAAAGAAAAGAAAATCATAAATGCTATATATACTTCTTAAATAACTAGGTAATTCACATGGGTGGGTCACTCAGGTGGGTGGATGCACCCACCTGTCCGCCCACCTAAGGGCAAAAACTTGGGATTTTGACGGAATTCGGCCCTCGGCACGAATCTCACTCTTGGCATACGATGTAATATACGTATGCACCTTAATATAAGGTCACATACCTGCTCTATCCGTACATGGCCTTATGATAAGTGTAGGTACACGGCTTGGGTATTCCCGTCTCTTTTGGCACTAGCTCGGACTTGTCGGGCCAGCCGGTGTTTAAGGTCACCCTTGCCATCATAGTCCATAAGGAACCCGCTTTAACTCTCTCTAGTTCAAGTCTTGCATGGTTAAACCGGGTCAACCGTGTAATCAGACCGGGTTTAAGAAGTAGGGTATTATATTTACCCCCCCTTTCTGAAAATTTCGTCCTCGAAATTGGAGTACCTGGTTGTTCAAAGAGATGAGGGTACTTGGCTTGGATTTTATCCTTTTTCTCCCAAGACGCTTCTTCAAGTGAATGATTAGCCCATCGCACCTTTACATAGGAAATGGAGCAGTTGTGAAGGGTCTTCACCTTTCGGTCCAAAACTTCAGCCGGCTGCTCTGTATAGGTTATGTCAGCTTCTAGGTATTCTGGTTCCACGGGTAATACATGAGAGGGCTCATGAACGTATTGCTTCAGCATGGATACATGAAATACGTTATGAACATCCCCGAGCGAAGGTGGCAGAGCAAGCATGTAGGCTACTGAGCAAACCCGGGCTAAGATCTCAAATGGGCCAATGTATCTTGGGCTCAACTTCCCCTTTCTGTGGAACCTTTGCAACCCTTAAGTAGGAGAGATCTTAAGGAATACCTTTTCTCCTGGATGAAATTCAATGTCTTTTTTGCGGGTGTCTGCATAGCTCTTTTGACGGGACTGAGCTGCTTTAATCCGTTCTCGAATAACATCGACCTTTTCGTAAGTCATCTATATCATTTCAGGTCCTAACATTCAACGTTCACCTACCTCATCCCAATATAAAGGAGTTCTGCACTTCCTGCCATATAACGCCTCATACGGAGCCATCCGAATTGTAGCTTGGTAACTGTTGTTATAGGCAAACTCCATAAGGGGTATGTATTCTTCCCAACTACCACACATTTCCATTGTACATGCCCTGAGCATGTCCTTTAATATCTGTATGGTTCGCTTCGACTGACCATCAGTCTGTGGGTGGAAAGCAGTACTCAAATTCAATTGTGATCCCAAAGCATATTGGAAGCTTTTCAAAAACCTGGAAGTGAACTTTAGGTCCCTATCTGATACAATGCTCATAGGCACTCCATGCAAGCGCACTATGTTATCTATGTAAAGTTGTGCTAGTTTGGCCATAGAGAATCTGGTCTTGATGGGAATGAAATGAGCAGTCTTAGTAAGCCGATTAACAATCACCCATATCGCGTCCATCCCCTTAGGTGTACATGGTTGTCCAGTGACGAAGTCCATTGTAATCCTTTCCCACTTCCATTCTGGTACTAGGAGTGACTGAAGAGTACCATAAGGTCGATGCCTCGCAGCTTTTACTTTTTGGCATGTGAGACAAGTCACCACATACAGAGCTATGTGACTTTCATGCTTAGCCACCAGTAATTTTGTTTGAGGTCTTTGTATATCTTTGTACTTCCTGGGTGGAGTGAGTACTCAGAGCTATGTGCCTCTCACACTATCTTGTCTTGTATATCCAAATCATCGGGTACACACAATTTTCCTCGAAACATCAATGCCCCATCATTGGCTAAAGCAAAATCCAGGTCATTCATTGTTTGCTCTTGAACCTTAACTCTGATCCGCTGTAATTCAGGATCCAAAGGTTGTTTCATTATTACCTCTTGCCTAATAGTCGGATGCACCTGTAGAGCCGTCAAGAATACAGTCAACCATTTAAGGTTTTTTAGTTGACGTTCAAACTCTAAGGTTACTCCTTCATATAAGAGAGCTTCATCCATTAGCGTCGCCTCTTGTACAAGTGGTGGGCTGACTGCGAAATATGAGAGTGACACATTCTGTGTCTTCCGGCTCAACACATCTGCCACTACATTCGCCTTGCCAGGATGATACTGAATGTCGCAGTCATAATCCTTCATGAGCTCAAGCCATCTCCTCTGCCTTATGTTCAAATCTTTCTGGGTGAAAAAGTACTTAAGGCTTTTGTGATCACTGTATATCTCGCACTTCTCCCCATACAAATAATGTCGCCAAATCTTAAGGCAAAAAATGATTGCGGCTAGTTCTAAGTCATGAGTGGGGTAGTTCTTCTCATACTCCTTTAGTTGTCGGGAAGCATACACTATCACCTTTCTGCGTTGCATGAGAACACAACCCAACCCAACTTTAAAAGCATCAGTGTAGATTGTCATTCCACCTGTGCCTTCAGGGATGGTTAACACAAGGGCCGACACCAACCTCTTCTTCAATTCCTGGAAACTCTTCTCACATTCCTCTACCTAGTCGAATTTCACACCCTTTTTGGTTAATTTAGTCATTGGTGCTGAGATTCATGCAAAATTCTCAATGAAGCGCTGGTAGTACCCAGCCAAACCCAAGAAGCTTCTAATTTCAGTGACATTTTTAGGGCTTTCCCATTCTACTACTGCTTTCACCTTATCAGGATCCACCTTGATTCCGGTCTTAGACACTACGTGCCCTAGGAATCCAACTTGCTCAAGCCAAAATTCACATTTGCTGTATTTGGCAAATAATTGTTGTTCTCTCAACCTCTGTAATACCATTCGCAAATGTTGAGTGTGCTCCTCTTTTATCTTGGAGTAGATCAAGATGTCATCAATAAAAATACTTACCCATTTATCGAGGACATCATGAAATACTCGATTCATTAAATCCATGAATGCTGCCGATGCATTGGTTAACCCAAAAGATAACACTAGGAACTCACAGTGACCATACCGAGTCCTGAATGCTGTCTTGGGTATGTTGCCACTTTTTATCTTGAGCTGATAATAGCCTGGTCGGAGGTCTATCTTTGAAAATACCTTGGCACCCTGCAACTGGTCAAATAAATCATCAATGTGTGGCAATGGATACCGGTTCTTAATGGTTAGCTTATTTAATTCCCGGTAATCAATGCACATACGTAAGCTGCCATCCTTCTTCTTGACAAACAATACTGGGGCACCCCAAGGTGAAACACTTGGGTGAATAAACCCCTTTTCCAATAATTCCTGCAACTGCATCTGCAACTCCTTCAATTCAGCTGGTGCCATCCTGTACGGAGCCTTAGATACTGAAGCCGCTCCAGGAGTCAAATCTATGGCAAACTCCAACTCTCTATCAGGTGGTAAATGCATCAGATCATCTGGGAAGACGCCGGGGAATTCTTTAACCACCTTTACCTCTCCTAGAGGGGTAACCTCTGCATCGACATTAAGTACTGATGCTAATTAGCCCTAACATCCACTTTCCAACAATTTTACCTTTCTAGCCCGTTTCACTTTATCTGTTCGGTATACCAATTCTCTTCCTTCGTCATCTGTCACCCTAATCAGCTTTTCAGCACACATCACATTAGCTCGATGAGCCGACAACCAATCCATGCCCAGTATAACGTCAAAATTCTGCATATTGAACTTAATGAGTTGTGCATCAAAGTTCTTCCCACTAATTTTCACTGGGCACGACCCATACACCTCCTTCAACTGTGTAACTTTACCAGTAGGCATACTAACAATCATTCCGTGATCTAGGATCTTGGGTGGCATCCTAAGTTTCTTGGCAAATCACTTAGATGCGAATGAATGAGTAGCTCCTGAATCGAATAAAACATAGGCTGGTATGCCTGATATGGGTAGGACACCTAGTGTAACAATGCATATAATTTCAGTAGGTCATCAATATTTAACATAAGGAAATTCTTAATTTAAAATGTACATGCTACTACTTCTGTACTGGCCTTAGCTTCCTCAGCTGGTAGAGCATACATCCTTCCCTGTGGTTGGTTTCCCCGAGTTAAGGGAGGTCGATACACCGCGGGCTGACTGGAGGGCAAGGTTGGTCTGACCCGATAGTCTTTTGCATAGTACCCATAGGAATGGCAGTTAAAGCAATGGATCTGAGATGTCAGAACTGGGGTGGGGACCCTCTGCACTTGACCCGTTGAAGATGGAGGTCGGGGCGGCCTTGGAACTGTAGGTGCCGTACTAGTGTTCGGACTAAAAGATGTGGAGCCCGAACCACCAGCTGGTCTAGGAGGGTAGCCAGATGGCTTATAGGGCTGCCTATACATAGGCCCAAAACTGTACGATCCGCGGTATGCCTTGGAGGAATTACCCATATCCAAAAATGGATTTGTTCTCTTCCACAGTCCAGGGGTGAGGGACTGTTCTCCCTTTTGCTTATCCTCCATGGTCTTGGCCTTCTACATAATCTGGCCATAGTCGGTCAAATCTAAGACCTCAAGTACAGACCCAATGGATGCCTTTAGGCCCTTTAGAAATCTCGCAGGCTTCTCTTCAGCTATCCTCATATGCCTTGGGGCAAAATGGAACAAGCTCTCAAATTGCTGTTGGTACTCAAGGATAGTCTTACCTCCTTGAGTTAAGGCCATAAACTCAGTCTCCTTGCGGTCTCTGAAGCTGCGTGGGTAATGATTGTCCAAGAACAACTCCTTGAACTGTTCCCAGGTGGGTTATGGATGGGCAGCCAACAATATGGGCTTAGAGGCTCGCCACCAAGAGTTGGCCTCCTTTTTGAGTTGCAACCCCGCACAAATGAGTTTCTGTGCATCTGTGCACTCAATCACCTCAAATATTTTCTCTAGCTCCTGGATCCACTGGTCTGGCTCCAGAGGATCACTCCCCACCTTAGAGAATACAGGTGGCAAGTTCCTCTTGAATGACTCCACTACCTTTGACATATTATTCGTCGGCGGATAATTAGGAGCATAAGCCGGAAAGTAAGAGTATGGAGGGGGCACCCCATACGGAGGAATATTGAATGGTGGAATTGGAGGTGTACCTCCCACTTGTGGTCCCGTACCAGACCCTACAGGCGGGTCCTATGGAGTAAGTATCCGAGGAGGTTGACCCGATTGAGAAAGGTCCAATTATTGCTGAATAGCAGTCATAAATGCTTGCTGTTGCTGAAGCATTTGTTGCTGGAAAGCCTATTAGGATTGCTGAATTATAGTAGCAACATCCCCCGGAGTAATAACTGGTGGAGGGTCCGGGAGTGTAGTCATAGGTGGGTCCCCATGTGCCCCCTGACCAAAGGTGTAATACCCTACTTAAACCCGGTCTGATTACGCGATTGAACCAATTTAACCATGCAGGAACCGAACCAGGGGGAGTTAGAGCGGGTTCCTTATGGGCTATGATGGCAAGGGTGACCTTAAACACCGGCTGGCCCGACAAGTCTGAGCCAGTGCCAGAAGAGACGGGAGTGCCCAAGCCGTGTACATGCACCTACCATAAGGCCATGTATGGATAAAGTAGGTATTGTAGCCGTATATTAAGGTATATATGTATACTACATCGTATGCTATGGTGGGGTTCGCGCCGAGGCCCGAACTCTGTCAAAATCCCAAGTTTTGGCCCTCAGGTGGGCAGACAAGTGGGCGCACCCACCCACCTGAGTGACCCATCCATGTGCACTATTCAGTTATTTAGGAAATATATATATAGCATATATGATTTTCTTTTCTTTTCATTTATGACACCCGTACGTTGGTGAGGATAGTAAAGAGGAGAGAGAAAAGAAAGGGAGGAAGAAGGGAAGAGAAGGAAGAGGAAGAAGAGAAGGATTTCAGCGGCGCCGAAGCTTGATCTTCCCATTCCGACGCCGGAAGAGTGATCTTCAACTCTAGATCTACATTTGGAGGTAAGCAAAGTCGGGTTCCTTAACCATTCACCATACCCAAGCTTAAACCCTTGATTCGAGTAGGGTTTCTTGAGATCTTGTAAATCCCCTTTGAAATGATGAATCTAAGGTTTGATAGATGATTTATGTGTTGATCTTGAAGGATTTGAAGAGGTATTAACAAGGTGGAAGAAGCATTGTGGGTTTGAAGTGATTTGGAGGGTTTGAAGTTGTTCTTGAGCAAAGAAGGTAAGATGGTTTCCCGTCACTTGAATCTAACCTAGATCTAGGTTAGAGCCATCCTATAAGACTTGAAAGTGTGAAGATTGGGTTGGGAAAAGCCCCCATTTGAATCCCCAAAGAATGGAGGAAGTTGGGAAGAAACAGCAGTTTCCCTGCCAAGACCGGTGGGTAGGACCGATGGGCCATCTGGCCCGCCTATGAGCACCCACCTGAGAGGGCAGGGCCTTCGGGCACAACCGGCGGGCCCAACTGGCGGGCTAACCGGCGGGCCACCCTGCCCGCCAGTCTTAGCAGGGTCCCCTGGCCCAACTGGCGGGCCAATTGGTGGGCCCCTACCCGCCGGTCCAAACCGGTGGGTAGAACCGGTGGGCCTGACAGCCCACCTGTCTGACCCACCTGTGTGGCCCCGAAGGTGATTCTTACGTCCGATTGGACCCAAATCGGATGTGTGACCTTCTTTTAACGTTCTAAATATGATTTTGTCATTGGATCTCGTTAATTATGATTCTAAAATGGTGAAGTACTAACCCCGCTCGATCATGTTAGGTTCACCAAATCCTACACGTTTTGCATCGGATCTCACCTGTACCGAACGGGAATCCTTGTACACTACAGGTAAGTGGGGATAGGATGTTTGGCCTTGTTTCAAGGCATTGTTTGGCATTCATTTAAATGTATCTAGTCTAGTCATGCCATCATGAATATGCTATGTAGATCAGTCATCCTCCCATTGTTATGCATGTGTGATATGTTTACTTTCTAAAAGCCAAATGATGAAATGCTTATGTGATGAATGTTAACATCATGGTGCATAATGCATTGATAGACTAGATGCCGTAGTCGGCTTGGAGATGAGTGCATTGGTGGCCGTGGTATAGGACACGGAGGCATTATGCAATCGTACTATTGTCATATAGGAGCATGCGGTTTAGTATTTTCACCGTCCCGTGCTACAACCCTTCCCAACAGGGGTTAAGGTGTTCGGTTATCATTTGGGGGGAAGCAGTGGTCGCGGTTGTCGGGTCACTGTGGCGGTTAGAAATAATGCCCGGAGGGTCATTAGGATAGTCGGCAACCCCGGTGGTACATTCAAGAGGGCCAATCGTACTGCTTTTAAATTGTTGGAGTCAGCACCTTTAATTTCAGTCATTTACATTTTTGTTGAGAGCCGGTGGACGGCATTGTCTTTACTTTTCTGAGTACTCACAGTGGGCCTTCTCCGACAGCCCTATGGGCGTATCGCGGGATGTAATTCGCGGCTCGTACCCGGAGTATACGTGCACTGTGGCTGTAGTAGCACTAAACCGAAGACTTAGTAATGTTGCTTAGGTGGACGTGATTTAAAATGTAATGCATAGCATGTAGTGCATATGATTGTGTTTTGATGTGTGGACTGTTGTGTGGTCCATCTTACCACTTACTGAGCTAGTGAGCTCATCCCACGTGTGCACCCCATTTTTAGATGATTTTACAGGTCATACATCTGAGGAGCACGGGGTGGGTCCCACAGTCTAGTTCCCCGAAGAGGACTGGTGGACCCTTGAGGAGTTAGAGCACGGCATTGACTGCTCGTGCGAGAGTTGTGCTATGGGACCGCAGTTCTGATGCCGAGCTGAGCTCCACTTTTGAGGTCGAGCTGAGCTCTACCATGTGATGTCGAGCTGGGCTCAACCCTTGATGCCGAGCTGAGCTCCAGCCTTTGATACCTAGCCGAGCTGTGTACTCTGATTATTTTAATGGATTCCTTTATATACTTGATATGTGAATTGTATTTTTATTGTGTAAATATCATACCTTCAGGCCCACATGTATATAACTATTGTATCACAATTCGGGTATCAAGTATTATAGGATTATTCACAGGTAAAACTTAGTCTTCCGCTGATCTGATGAGCTGTTATTAGTTGTGTGTATGATGTGGTGGAATACAGTATCAGATGATCCTGGCAGGTTTGGGTTAACCGGTGTTAACCCGGTCACTGGCCCGGTTCAGTGTGAACAGGGTGTGACAAACGGTGGTATCAGAGTATGATACTCTGCTCCACTCACAGCATACCATTAGAATCCCGTAGACTCTATAATAGGGAAATGGGGTTGGGTTAATGTAAAAGCTTTAAGGAGTTAAAAGCCAAAGAAAGAAAGTATAAAAAGAGTTGCATTTAGGGATTGCATTCATGGCATACGTGAGTGTAGATAAAAGGTAATTAAGTTGGTGATATATCCTATCGCGTACTAGTTTGACGAAATTTCGGCAGCATAACGGCGTAAAATGGGATTTCCAAAAATTTTACACACAACACCTGATAAACAACATATTTAATACGACAAAGATAAAAGTAACAAGAACCATCACAACCAAACTACACAAGAACTCAACAAATAAATGCACCACAGAAAAAAAATCACTATCAAAAGATATTATTCCATAAATGAGTCCAGTTACAGTACAAACACAAGGAATGAGAAGAAATGAAATATACAACAAGGTCTACAGAAAGGGGAATCCTCCATCCTCAGGGTGGGAAGTGTGGTGCTCCATCGTCCTGAGAATGATGTACGGGAGGCATAAGTGCTCGACACCTCCCTCTGCGGCCGTGTAGATGTAGAACACGATGAAAGCCGCCATGAAGCCCACCTGGTTCCAATGACCTCCTCTGGGGAGTAGGTTGAACTAGACCAACTGGGCAAATAAGCGAACCTCGGGGTAGAAGGACGTCTCGGACTTCGGACGGGTGCTACTGCCGCAGATGGTCTCGTAGATGAAGTCCGGCGTCTCCAAGCTCATGAATGGTCCCAGAGGCTTACTCTTGGGAGGACTATAGTATCGGTGCCCAGCTGCCGATATGCCCAAGATGCTGGCCAAGGTATCCACAATCAGCTGTATGTCAACCCCTTCACCAAGCTGCCTATGGTGAACTCCCCGTATGGATAAGACACCTCTAAGTTGCAGTAGAACCAGCGGACTAGCTGCTCGTAGCATGGTTGGTCTACGTGGAGGATAGACTCCCAATCCAGTGATGAGAACCTCTCCTGAAGCCGAGCCTTGTGGAAGTCATCGACTACCACAGTCTTCTCCATCATCACCGACCTCTTCAGGAAGATCGGCCAGTTGGCTGCTGCCTCTGCACTAAGGAAGAGCTCCTCATCATAGTCTGTAGGGTTAGACCGGGTAGGTCCGGGTCCCCCTGTGCGGGGAGCTGAAGAGCTGGTTTCCACACTCTTCCTCTTAGAAGCAGTAGTCTTACGTCGAACTCCAGAGGAAGAGGGTCCCTTGCCAGTGCGAGATGACATCCTGGCAAGAAGAAAAGAAAGCAGAGTGAGTAAGGAAAAGGAAATGACAACAGTAAAAGGGGAGCCTCAAAACCCAAATTCTTGCAAAATGGAAAAGGCGACAAGCTAGAAATGATAGGGAACCTATGGACATGATGCACTGTAAGTGACAAAGGGGAAACATGCTAAAACAGTAAAATAACAGCAAGGAGCATATGTGACATGGGAGGATTCAATTGCAATGCGCAAACTCATTCATAATGGAGTAAAAGCTTGAAACCCAGGTCTAGAACGAAATGCCATGGTAGCGGGATCATGAATGTACAAGAACATACCCAAATAGACTATGGAGGTCCACAGATGCGAGTATGTGATGAAAACCAAGGAAACCAATACAAAAGAGGGGTTTTCATGGGAATACATCGGGATTCCAAGCATAATGGACAATTCATGAAATCTATAGCATGTTAAGCACAAATCAAGTGTAATGCATCACAAAGGAATCATCAATTGGAGAAAAGGAGCGAGAATTGAAGAAATCCCCAAATTTGGAAACCTAGGGCACGAATTGTGGTTTTTTCTCTAAATGAAGAGATAAAATCCTAATAAACTACAAATGACCACAATGGAAACCTCAAAATCACATGGAAATGCTATTCTATGGAAAGAAATGTGGAAAGAAAGCCTAGATTAAAGCCTACACATGCATTTCTACCCCCAAGTGAAAATTCTGAGAAAGGAGAAGAAGAAACTTACTTGAAAGAGGGAGAGTTGAACCTTCTCAAAAGCGCCGAGTTGATGACTAAAGTCGCGAGTAGAAGCGCCGAGGAGACCTCCAAGATCGCCCAAGGAAGAGAGGGAGAGAGAGAAAGGAGTTGGGGAAGAGACAAGATAGAACAGGGTCTGTAGGGCCCTGTTCGTGTTTTTACTCAGGTAGGACCAGTGGGCCCGATCGGCAGGCCCCTACCCACCGGTGCCACCCGCCGGTTTGAGGTACTAGGACCGGCGGGCCCCTACCCTCCGGTGCAGCCCACCGGTTGTGAAAATTAGGAAAATTTTGAAAAATTTTTTCCCCTCCTAGCATGATTATATTGATTCTTATTATTGATATTATTCCTATATTAATGTGTTATGGTCAAGTGGAACCATTGACACACCTGTTGGGGCATTGGCCCTGTATCTTGGAATTAAGTTGCAGTAAATTGCAGGCTATCATACACTACAACACCTTATGTGATGGCATAAAATTGTGTGCCGAAATCAATTCTACGGTGTTTAACCAATATGGTGTGTGATATGTTCCAGGTACAGAGATACGATGGTACGTACTAGATCCGGTAGCAATGCCCGAGGTACGCGGGGTCCTCGTCCGGTTGGTCGACCACAAAATCCCAGGAGGTCCCGCTCTATGGGGTAAACCTCACCTCCACTACCTCCAGAGACCCTCGGTCAGGGTGGGGCACATGGGGACCCACCTATGACTACACTCCCGGACCCTCCACCGGTCATTACACCGGGAGATGTGGCTATCATAATTCAGCAGTCACAACAGGCTTTTCAGCAACAAATGCTTCAGCAACAGCAAGCATTTATGACTGCTATTCAGCAACAGTTGGATTTTTCTCAATCGGGTCAACCTCCCCAGGTACTCACTCCACAGGACCCGCCTGTAGGGTCGGGAACGGGACCACAAGTGGGGGGTACACCTCCAATCCCACCATTCAGTGTTCCTCAGTATGGGATGCCTCCTCCATACTCCTACTATCCTGCTTATGCTCCTAACTTCCCGACGACGAATAATACGTCAAGGGTAGTGGAGTCATTCAAGAGGAACTTACCACCTGTATTCTCTAAGGTGGGGAGTGATCCTCTGGAACCGGACCAATGGATCCAAGAATTAGAGAAAATATTTGAGGTG
>NC_056562.1:8675327-8703973 GCF_013358625.1 Macadamia integrifolia | reverse complement strand
GATTTGGTGAGCCTATCATGAGTGAGCGAGGTTAGTATTTCACTATGTTAGAATCAAGATTAACCCGATCCAATGACAAGATCATGTTGAAAATCCTAAATAAAGGTCACACGTCCGATTTGGGTCCAATCGGACGTAAAAATCACATTCGGAGCCTCTCGGGTGGGTCGGACAACCCACCTGTCTGACCCACCAATCAGACCCATCGGTTTGGACCAACGGGTAGGTCAGCCCACCGATTGGGCCTGAAGGCCCTGCTAAGACCGGAGGATAGGGTGGCCCGTCGGTCGGCCCATCGATTTGGCCCGCTGGTTGGGCCCAAAGGCCATGCCCTCTCAGGGGGGTGCCCACAGGCAGGCCAAGTGGCCCACCGATCTGGCCCATCGGTCTTGGCGGGAAACTGCTGTTTCTTCCCAAACTTCCCCTAATCTTTGGGGATTCAAATGGGGCTTTTCCAAACCCATTCTTCACTCATTCAAGGTCTCATAAGATGGTTCTAACCTAGATCTAGGTTAGATTTAAGGAATGGGAAGCCATCTTACCTTCTTTGCTTAAGAACACATTCAAAACCCCAAAATCACTTCAAATCCACAATGCTTCTCCAACCTTGTAAATATTTCTTCAAACCCTTCAAGATCAACACATAAATCATCTGTTAAACCTTAGATTCATCATCTCAAGGGGGATTTACAAGATCTTAAGAAACTCTACCCAAATCAAGGGTTTTACTTGGGTATGGTGAAGGTTTAAGGAACCTAGCCTTTGCTCACCTCTAAACGTAGATCTAGTGTTGGAGATCACTCTTCCGGCATCGGAATGGGAAGATCAAGCCTCAGCACCACTGAAATCCATCTCTTTTTCCTCTTCCTTCTCTTCTCTTCTTCTTCTTCCCCTTTTATTTTCTCTCTCCTCTTTACTCTTCTCACCAATGTACGAGTGTCATAAATGAGAAAAGAAAAAGGGAAATAAATGCTATATATATTTCTTAAAATAACTAAGTATTCACATGGGTGGGTCACTCAGGTGGGTGGATGCGCCCACCTGTCCGCCAACCTGAGGGCCAAAACTTGGGATTTTGACAGAATTCGGCCCTCGGCACGAATCTCACTCTTGGCATACGATGTAATATACGTATGTACCTTAATATACGGCTACATACCTGCTTCATCCGTACATGGCCTTATGATAGGTGCATGTACATGGCTTGGGTACACCCGTCTCTTCTAGCACTGGCTCAGACTTGTCGGGCCAGCCGGTGTTTAAGGTCACCCTTGCCATCATAGTCCATAAGGATCCCGTTTTAACTCTCTCCGATTTGAGTCCTGCATGGTTAAACCGGGTTTAAGAAGTAGGGTATTACAGATGCAACACGAGAAAGTCATTACTTATGCATCCCACTAGTTGAAGGATTATGAGAAGAACTACCCCACCTATGACTTGGAGTTGGCAGCAATGATTTTAGCACTAAAAATTTGGAGACATTACTTGTATGGTGAGAAGAGTGAGATCTACAGTGACTATAAGAGCCTCAAGTACTTCTTCAACCAGAAGGAGCTCAACATGAGACAGAGGCGTTGGTTAGAATTAATGAAGGACTATGACTGTACTATCCACTATCATCCAGGAAAGGCCAATGTGGTAGCTAATGCACTTAGTCAGAAATCCTAATCATTGATGCTTGCATCATTGACCACCAATGAGCATCTCATAGAGGAGGCCAGGAAATTGGATTTGGAGCTACTAGTGGAAGGTGTCACCTTATCACTATCTACATTGGTGGTACAATCGAGTCTGGTGGATAGGATCATTACAGCTCAGGGTGCTGATGCAGAGCTGCTGAAGCTGACAGTAGAATGTAAGGGAGGAACCCAGAAAGACCCAGATTTCTTTGTGATTAATAGCGGGATTCTCAAGTTCAAAGGAAGGTTATGTGTGCCTAGGGTGATTTGAGAGACACATTTTTTAGAGAGACACATAGCTCTCCATACTACATTCACCTCGACAGCACTAAAATGTACAAGGACCTCAAGGGCTCCTAATGGTGGAAATGAATAAAGAATGACGTGGCCACGCATGTATCTAGATGCCTCACGTGCCAACAGGTCAAGGCTAAAAGACAAAGGCTCCATGGGTTATTACAATCACTACCTATTCTAGAGTGGAAATGGGAGAATTTTACCATGAACTTCATTACAGGCTTACCCCGCACATAGAAGGGTATGGATGCCATTTGGGTAGTTATGGACCACTTGACCAAAGTAGCTCACTTTATCCTAATCAAGGTCACATTTTCTATAGACAAGTTGGCCAAGTTGTATATTAACAACATCATCAGGTTTCATGGTGTACCCGTTAGTATTATCTCTGATCGAGATCCCATATTCACTTCTAAGTTCTAGACATGTGTACAGAAGGCTATGAGCGTATAGTTGAATTTCAGCATAGCTTTTCACCCACAGATCTATGGTCTGCCAAAAAGGACTATCCAAACATTAGAGGACTTGCTTCGAGTGTGTGCCTTAGATATGAGTTAATGTTGGGATGAGCACATTTCCCTTATTGAGTTCTCCTATAATAATAGCTATCAGGCCACCATTGAAATGTTCCTGTTTGAAGCACAGTATGGCAGAAAGTGTAGGACTCCACTCTATTGGGATGAGGTTAGTGAGCAGCATATTCTAGGTCCAGACTTGATACAGGCTACTAGTGAAAAGGTGAATGTGATCAGAGAGAGGATTAAAGTAGCTCAGTCCAAGCAGAAGAGCTATACAGATATCAGGAGAAAGCATCTAGAATTCAGAGTTGGAGATAAAGTGTTTTTATGGATCTCTCCAGTTAAAGGGATAATGCGGTTTGGAAAAAAGGGAAAGCTAAGTCTAAGGTTTATGGGATCGTATGATATACTGAAAAGGATCGGACTAGTAGCTTACCGGATAGATTTACCACCAGAGTTGGAGGGTACACATGATGTCTTCCATGTATTTATGTTGAGAAAGTAAATTCTCGACCCCACTCACATCTTGACTTACATACCCCATGAGTTGGACAAGAATTTTACCTACGTGGAGTATTCGGAGAAGATTGTTAACCAGAAGGACCATGTTCTCTGCAACAACACTATTTCCTTCATCAAAGTGAAATGGATGAACCGCCCTGAATAAAAAGCATCCTGGGAGCGGGAAGATGAGATGTTGAAGCAGTATCCTGGATTGTTTGATTTACCAGGTATGTTCAATTTCTAGGATGAAATTCTTGTAAGGTGGGGGGAATGTTACACATTTGAACTATTGTGATTGGTCTCGGACCGGATATTGGAAGTACATCTAGGTTTTGGCTCGTGGCCGCCCATTTTCAAAGGGGAAGAGATGAGCCCACGTGTTCGTACATCGCTTGCTAGTCTAACTGGAGGGGATTCATACCTTCAAATCCCCGACAGTAAGTGATCTGACTCCCCACACATGAATACTGACACGAACCAACATTACTGGAAGACCATGAGCATGGCCAAGGGTAACTACCCGTGTGAGGCCAGTTGGTGGATAGCAAGCAGTCAAGACAGTCTGTTGCCTTGATCGCTAAAAATATGCCACCAGATACACTGGGCCTGCTTCCTGTGGGCTATTTTTGGTGACCAAATAGGTTACTGGTTGGGTTCTGATGCCTGTGGGACCCACCACCCACATCGTGGATAGCCCCGGATGATCCCAAATCATCATCCACACCTTTGTCGTGACATGAGCACTTTATGGACCTAAGTAGTCTGGTCCTCGTCGTTTGGAAGTCGGATTAACCCGATTGGACCGAATAGGGTACATCCAAATAGACCCTAAGGTCTTTTTTACCATATAAGTGGAAATGAGGATCATTTTCTCATTTCTCACTTGTGCTCAATGTAGAAGAGGAGAGAAAGAGGAGAGGAAGGAAGAAGAAGAGGAAAAAGAGGGGGAAGGGCTTACCTTGGTGTCGGCTGCCACCTAGTTGCCGGAATCTCTACTAGAAGTAAGTACAATCTCTTCTACTACTATCTCTCTTCATTTTGACCTAGGTGAAGCTAGGTTTAGGTGGAATCTTAGTGCACAAACCACGTTGAGCTCAGGGAATGCATATTTCATGTCCCCGGTTCCATTGTCGAGCTCAAACCTAGTCCGGTGAGCTCCGACAACAAGATTGGCCAAATGACTAAGGTTTTGATCATTTGATCGACGTATCTCCCAAACAACTCAGTGAAATTGGGATTTTATTAGCTTATAGTGATGCTAGGACCATCCCCCACAAACTCTATGAAATAAATCCCAGTGATTGGGCCCGAGCTGAAAAGCCCCAATTCACCTAGGAAGTTACTGTACTACCACCAGAAACAAGCCACCGAAAACATTGGCCTGCTTTCAGTGGACTATTTTTGATGAACTCCTGAGCCTTAGGAGCACTCTATGATGTCCACCAGAAACAACAGTGATATTTCCAGTGGACAATGTCTGTTTCCTGTGGGTGTTTCCGGTGACATTGCTGTCACTGGGGAACTTTACCTGTACCCTTTAGGGTTGACCCATGTGGGAGCTTCCCGATGTTTTTGACATGTATTGATGTTCGGTTACCTTTGTGTCTATAACGGTGATGCACATGAGCCTCGAGGTCAAAATTGAGTTGAACGATGGGTGACCATACTTTAACCCTAATTCATACTAGCATAATCAAGGTGAGGGATGGATTGCTTTTATTTTGAGAATGTGTAATTATATAGAATTGCTAACATGAATATATCTTTACATGATTTTTGAATTGCTCAAATGATGATGGTATGCTATCACATGTTGCATTTTTATTTAATTGATATGAAATGTTGTGGAAATGTATGGCGGTATATACTGGTACCATAATCGTCCAGTGTTTGTTGTATGTATGAGATGGAATCTGGCGTGGCAGAGGTGGTACCGGTGCCATGATTATCGTATGCTTATTGCATTTATGCATTGATTATGTGCATTAGATTTAGTTATAATCACAGATTACACCTTGTGGCTGATGTTTTACCGGTATCATGTACTCCGAGATTGCATTTGGAAATGGATACGCTTCATGGCCGATGATTGGTATCGGTGTTACGTAGTCCATACTCACTGTTACTATACATGCTAGATTAGGTAAATGGTTGCAAGTTACACTTTGTGGCCAAGGTGTTACCAGTATCGTGTACCCCGGGACTGTACTTAGAGATGGATTACACTTTGTGGCTGATGTGTTACTGGTATCGTATAATTCATACTAACTGTATCACTGTGAAGGCATGTAGAATATTTATGGTTAGGTATCACTCCCTATGCTATAAACTCTTATGAACAGGGGTAAGGTGTTGGATAACCCATTGTGGTATGTTCGATTGTGCTTTTCTGGAATACCACACCCGCGGTATGATGTAATTGTTACCGGAGGTAGAAACTTATCCAGTGCGGCCGATGTGTTACCAGTGCCGTGACTGCTAGGAGGGGGTTATTAGGGTTTTACTGAGTGACCCATGGATGCATATGGGGACTGGAAGGCTTCTATTCACTGCTAGGATTTGTATCCCTATGTAGTCGATGACAGTTTCGAGATGAGGGATACAACCTAATGTACCGTAGTAGCATTCACTAGATTTAGTTGTATTGTTAGGTGGATAATAAAATAAATGAATTGCATCACGAGCATCATGGACTATGTTTAATTTCTGTAATTATGCATCATAATTACTTATGTGAATGCTATACTTGGATGTGTATGAACCCCACCCTTCACTGAGCGAGTTGGAAAGCTCACCTCATGCATACATCCCTTTTTAGATGATGATGTAGGTACTATGGTGTCGATGGCGTGTGACTCAGTATCCTCTGGGTCAGAGTACGTTGTGAGCGACAGGTGGATACCAGAAGCGGAGGAGCATGATCAGGACTGTGCTTATGACCATTATGTTTACGCTGCACCGTGAGTTATGCAATGTACTTTTGATCCTTTTGATATAGACTGTGGATTGTATATTTTGGGATTTATGTTTATAAATCTTGGATAGTTATAATAGAATAACTTGGTTATGGATATTATATTATCATTAGATATTTTCCCATTTTATTGATGATTCTGCTATTATACTCTGATTCTGCTACTTTTGGTTCGTTTGTGATGTGAGATTATGAAATGTTAAGGTACTACGATCAGAGATCCTGGTAGATTTGTAAGATAGGTATATGTCTTACTCACACCATCGGTATTCTTAGTGGTAAGTTGGGTTTACTGGAAGTGGGGTGTGATAGCTTGGTATCAGTGCATGAAGCTCTACCTTAACTCACAATCTCAACCAAACTATGAATTATGGAAATTAGGACTTAAATAAAAATCTCAAAGACAACAATTAATAGAATTTCACAAGCAGGAGACAAGCATAGGTGTTAAATCTGTTTCATCAAGAACTTGATTACATAAGCTTATACCATTTCATGAAAAAAAATACTGAAAGCTAGAAATCCTAATTAGCCTAATCTAGGAAATTCAAGTAACTAAAGCAAATGATAGAAAATAAAATTCAACTAAAATCTAGAACAAGGAATTATAAAGGAAACACTGAAAGAGAAATCCTAAAACTACAGTGGCAACATGCCACTACTCCTGTTACTGCTCTTGGCCTTTAGCCTAGTTTGGTTACTGATTTGGTGCTCCTGGAGTTGGCACTGGAATGGCAAGGTGAAAGATCATTGCCTACATCTGTGTCTCTAGAGAGGCCACCCTATTGTCCATAAGACAATAGTTCCTGTCCATGCCCTTGAGGCAGTTGTCCATCCTCCTCAGTAAGTTCGTGGTGGTGTCTAGGCGGGCCATCACATCGTTGAGACTATAGGGCCTCGCACCCTTAGTGCCCTGGGAACTGGAAGCTACTCTGGAACCCATAGTCTGTGGGTTATGTGGTGGAATATCACCAACACCCCCAACCCCACTTGCTCCTCTTCCTACACCACCAACATCACTAGCACGCCTGCCAACACCGCTGCCTATAACTCTGGTATTGCCACCCGGCTGACCCTCTACCTCAGCAGGTGATACCTCCCTCAGGTCTAGGGTCATCTTCCTCTGGGAATCTTGGTTGAAATCTATCACATCATCACCCAAGTAGTCCTCGCCTTCCAAGTCTACCCCGAAGCGAAGGAACACATCAGTCAAGATCCTCCTATAGCATAAGTTCCCAGCTCTATGATCCCCACCCTCGGATCGAGTCACCGTGGTCCACATCAGTAGGTAGGGAAGGCGTATCTACACCTCATGTACACATAGTATGTCATGTAGGCATGCAAGACAGACACCTCATTATAGTGTCCATAGGTGGGCAGAATGTTCAGCTGGACTGCTCGGTAAACAACCTTCAGGGTGGCTAAGTAATTGGCTGTGTGTTCCCACCCAGTAGCAGCCTTCGTGATTATATTGCTCATCTCTTGAAGAACATCAAGATTCTAGAACTCATAGGAGGGAGTCCGAGGAGGGCAATAAACCAGATCCCCTGTGTTGTCAACCGTCAGAAGGTTGGCCAATTGCCTCATATCAAAGGAGATCTTGACCCCTGTCACATAGCTGGTGATTCTCATCTCTTCAGGGCTTCGTTTCACACACTAAAGGTCGGAGTAGAACAACCTCATCAACCTTGGGTAGCACTTCTTGTTGGGTTTCAAAATATGGTACCACCCAACCACCTCGAAGAGTTGAGAGAGGTGGAACAGTAAAAAATCTATCATCCTCACGTACTTCCCCGGGTCCACATTACGGTACTTAAAGCTTTCCAAATGATCTTGCTCGACCACAGAGTGAAACAGAAGAGAGTTGCACTGTGCCTCTTCGGGAATGTCTTATTGCTCTTGTCCAATGATGTGGCGAGTATGAACACGATGTCCAGACATGGTTTCGATAGAATTTCTAAGGATTTAATGAGCAAAATCTAGTTTAGATAAGTGAAACCAATCTCTATAGACACCCAATTTTGTCACCCTCCCCCGGCAATGATGATACTTGGATGATGGACATGAATCTTCACTTCCATTTGATGAGATGAAATTGATTGTGGTAGTCTCACCCTGATAGCCCCCAACTCACCCGAAAACCCTAAAAACCCAATACGAAAAGAAAAAGTGTCCAATTTTGACTTTTTATATACAAAGGATCCCGATCAAAAGTGACCATACGAATGAATAATACTCAGAAAGACTATTCCAACTATATATGGTGCGTCAAAATCAGACTTATGAATCTCCTATAATCATTCCCGGAAGTAGCCCCACACACTCATGCACACCCGTGTGCATTCACATGCACACCCCTATGCATTCACATGCACAAACCTATGCACATACCCACATAACCCCGCCCATTCATGCACATTCTCATGCACACACATGGGCATCACCCATGCACACAATCCCCAAACCCCGCTTATGCATGCACACACTCGGGCACCACCGTAGCACGCACACATGTAACACCAACTCATGTAACCCTACACTTGTACATAACCTGACCCTAATCAACCCTAATCAGTCTAAAGTAGCCCTATTTAAATCCTGACCAACCCTGATCGAACCCCAATCAAACATGATCAGCCCAATCCGGTATCGATCGACTCGGCCTGGCACTATACAAAGCCCTGCAGCTTTGTGTAGTGCCCTTTTTAGGGCTGTGCAGCCTAGATAGACCTGCCTGGTTCCTGGATTTTTCCCCGATAGATTTTTCCCTTGATTTTTTCTTAAAAATGGATTTTTGGACAAAAATATATTTTCCCAACACTCCCATGTTTTCCCAGAAAATCCCACCAATAGTCGGGCTTTTTGTAAGAATCCCATTTTTAGAGAAAGATCCTTTCTGGCACTCCCACAGACTTTTTCTGGCACTTTCATAGATTTTTTGACATTTTTAAAAAAAATTCCCGACAATCGGGTTTTCTGCTAAAATCCCAATTTTTAAAAAATATCTTTCCGAATATTCCCAGAAAATATTCCGGACAGTTGGGTTTTCTGGTAAAATCTTAATTTTTTTTGAAAAGATTCGGTTTGCAAGAAAATATCTTTACTTCTCATCACACTTTGAGTTATACCATTGGACAATAGGGAGAGCTACCTCCTATTATCCTCTGGGTAAAGAATGTGTGTCCTCACCCCATTGGTTTGCAAGAAAATATCTTCTCACCTTTTTGGGTGAAGAAGCAATCTCTTCAAACTTTGAAATATACCACTGGGCGATAGGGAGAGTGCCCTTCTATTATCCTCTGAATAAATATGTGTGCCCTCACCTTATTGGCTGGAAAAACTACAAATCCCCCTTGCTCCTTGAAAAAGACACAAAGCCTCCTTAAGAGCATTCTTGTAAAGAAACTCTGCCCTCTCTCCTCCTCCCCTCCCCCTTTGAGTTTCTTCAGGTCTTTGAAGCAATTTTCGTCAAGATCCAAAATCTTGTCTGGATCTTCGAAGTGTTCTTCGGGAATTTAAAGATCTTCAATCCAAGTTTTAAGTTCAATCCAATTTTTGCCAAAAATAGTATGTTTTTAGCTTCCCTCCTTTGAGTGTTCTTGATTTTTACCAAAAGTAGAAATCCCTCCCCCCTGAGGTTCTTCAGGTCTACGAAGAGATCTTTGTCAAGATCCAGAGTTCTATTCAGATCTTCAAAGTGTTCTTCGGGGCTTTGGGGATCTTGAATCCATTTTTTAGGTCAATCTATGTTTTGCCAAAAATAGCCATTCCTAGGGGAAGCTCTGTCGGAGTGCCACTAGAATCTTTTTTTGAAAGTAGCCTACCCTAGCGGAAGCTCTACCGAAATCCCAACCCGACTTTTTCAGTAGTAGCTCATCCCTAGTAGAAGCTCTGCCGAAGTACCAACCTGACTTTTTTGAAAGTAACTCATCCCTAGTGGAAGCTCTGTCGAAGTGTCACCTCATCAAAACCCATAAGTAGCTCATCCTTAGCGGAAGCTCTACCAAAGTCAACAGCCCAAAAGTAACCAATCCTAGGCCAGACCTCTGTCTGCAGATTACTACAATCAGCATCTCCCGAAACTAGAAGTTGGAGTTCAAGACCATCTTCCCTAAGCTAGGAGAATCCATGAGAAAAGTCAGTATCAATCGAAGGCCCACCCCTTTTGACCTGAAACAGGAGTCAAATTCAGTTATAATCTCTCTCCTCATTTAAGCATAATGTAGATATCTAATTAACCTTTTTTTAGTGTACAAAAATAGTTGTTTTTTATTTTATGCACATATGCTTGATTATTTAGCCATGTAAGTGGAATAGGAATAATTATGGAAAATGTTCATTCTTAAGTATCCAGCAGGAAGCTCAGTTTAACTGGGTAGATTGGGTGCCTGACACCTTCCCAATTCTACAACCTGACTCTTGCCCTAAATTTTTGGACCAGACCTACTTTTGGGTCCTTTTCTCAGGAATCGAGCCCACTCTCGGGTCTTATGCCCACAATCATAGGTGGCAACTCTGCATCCTTTTTGTATGATTCCAAGCCCCTGTATTGGACTATCATCAAACCTTGTCTTTATGATGAACCCGGTACACCTACGAAAAAGGCCTCCACATATTTTTTAGCGGCGATACGATGGCGCGGGACCTATAGAAGCACACACCACAGTTTCCTTATCCACCCTAAAGAATATCAAGAGAGAGGAGAGAAGCCCTGAATCCGACGAAGACACCTTTCCCTGAACGGGGGATGAGAGATCCGGATTCGAGGCCCACTACCCTCACAGTGGTGACTCCACTAGGGACTTGTCAAGCTTTCAATAATAGATGCTACCTTTAAATGCAAGAACATCCACCACATTTGTTTGAAAACATATTTGGCTAACCCCATGTTTATAAATTTTATTCACTAACTGCATCATGCATCATGCTCGAAGTGAAATCATTTGGCAAGGGACTCCCTATCGTGTCCACACCCTCGGGGAGGTCTGTGCATGATATGGAGAGTACTCTAAGAGTAAATGATAGTCGCTTCCTATATGAGAGTGGAAGGTATCGTCAAATGACGAGATGTTATTATTGTGCCAGCATCCTCGGGGGCGTCCACGCACTTTATGACATTTTGAGATCGAATGCATCATCAAATGGTGAAAATGTCCATAATTGTGCCAGCACCCTCGTGGAGGTCTGTGTACTTTACTGCATTTTGAGATAGAATGATGATTATCTTACACTACACCTCACACATGTTCACTCATGGTTCCACCATCCCCGTAGTGGTCCTTACCATCCCCTCGTGTGAAGTCACATAGAATGGGGTAAGGAGCTACACTCTTGGCCAAGTACCCTTGAGGTGGGTTAAAGGATCAATACCTAGCGTATATCGATCTTGTCAAGGTCGCCTTGTCGGTCTTATTGCATCCACTACATACTTAGCATCATGCAGAAAATAGATGGAGAAGCTAGGAGCGCCACAAGCTAACTGTAAAACTTGTTTGTGGTATTGAAAAGGAATTTTTCTATATTATATCCCCGTCATAACAAATTGCTTTCCTAAGTGGGTTTTGGATAAAATGTGTCCCTCCTCCTTAAGGAAAATGTCCAAATACGTGACCCAGGGGCAATCCCATCAAAGTCATGTGAAGTCCCAAGAAATCCTTAGATAATCAAGAAGGACACCTAGGAGGAAAAAGAGCAAGGAAAGCATGACTTTTTTACATGAAATGTCTTATGGGAATATTCTCGACAAGCCATTTGTATGAGATTCTCACCAATGATATCAAGTGGACTAGGGGCACGTTCCCCTATCCACTTTCTATCATATAGTGAACTAACTTTGGTTGAAGTATTAATTGATCAAAATGGATAAATGATTGAACATGGGATGGGAATATCAGAACCCTAAAATAAATAGCCTTTTGGTTCAGGCACAATTTCACATCTCAAGTATTCACTGTAATCCATTTGAACACGTCAGGGCAGTTGGTTGACTCGTTTAAGTCCAGTGTCACCTACATTGTCTCTCTGAGATTATCTACCACCAAGTGAGTGCACTTTGGAAGATATGGATCCAATAGACAATGAAACTCCAGTTCAGGCATGGCTACGTCCTGTTGAGGCATTACAAGAAGAAATGATTGAGGTCAAGAATGGGTTAGCACAAGTATTCCACCTACTTTGGAACCATCCCAGGATTGATCCCATCAGAAGAGCAAGACTAGAATAGACCTATGGGGCATCAGAGAGCTTCCCCCATCCGTCAAAATGCCCAGAGAGGAGCCTACTCTGGAGTCCCCCCTCCGAGGGCGGTGTCGAGGACGAAGAAGAAGAATTTGTAGCACATATCAGAATGGAACTTCTTGAGACAGAGAGAGAAAAAAAGCTTCGAGAGCAGTTGGAAAAGCTAAAGGATCTAATTCGAGTTGGAAAGAGTTAAGAAAGTCAGATGGAAAACTCTGATGAAATGAGTTTCTTCTCTAGAGCATGAATCCCTGAGAAATTCAAGTGGAAAACTAATGGATTTGATGGATTAGGGGATCCTAAAGCTCACTTGAAAGTCTTCTTCAGCATTGCCAAGTCATGGCAACTAGCAGACAACCAGATGGGTCAAGCTTTTATGTTGACATTGTCAGGAATAGTTTTGAGATGGCTCACTCAGTTGGAGCCAGCACAGACACAGAATTGGGCAGCATTGGTGAAAGCCTTCACCAAACAATACTCTTATAATACTGAGGTAGATGTGAAGCATCGAGAACTAGAAACCTTGAGGCAATAGCCAGGAGAAGGATTCACCGCCTTACTCATGAGATTCAGGGATAAGGCCGTCAAGATGGCAGAGCAACCTTCAGAAGTCGAGCAAGTGGAGATGCTAATTAAAAACATGTCCAAGCCCTATTATGATGTCCTCTACTACCAACATCTGTAAACCTTTGAGGCGTTGATAGCCATAGGGACACGCATTGAGAACAGGATCTTACGAGAAGCACAATACCTTGAAACTTCTCAGGATATAGGAAAAGGTATAAAGGTTGGATGAGGGAAAGGTCCCAAAGCCAACATTATCAGTTCAACCCAACAATCAGTGGTGGCCATCTCTCCATCACAACCATTTGTGATACAAGCGGATGCTTTAGCTCAGAAGCCCCCTCATCAAAGAAGACAATTTTCAGACTTGAGGATGCCAATCATAGCAGTATATGAGAAACTAAAGAAGCAAGGGTTCTTAGGAATAGTGGCTCCAAGAGTAATTTCCACTCCTTTCCCGACTTGGTATTGAGACCATGAGTATTGTTCTTATCATAGCCAGAAAGGGCGCACTACAAAAAGGTGCCTAGGGTTACAGCATGCAGCTCAAGACTGGTGGATAACGGGACAATTGAAGTCAAGGTCAAACAATCTCCTAATGTTACCACCAACCCACTCCCAGATCATAGTACGGTCAACAAGTTGGATGATGATGAGTTGAAAGAAAGTGACCCCACTCAGTTCATTTAGCCGAAGAAGCAAAAGGGTCGTCTGACCACCCATGCCTATCGAAAGATCTTGGTGCAAAGAACAAAGGCTATGAAACTTCCTTAAGAAGAAGAATCATCAGAGTCATTAGAAGAAGAAAAGGGAGAGCAGATGTCCACCTTCCCGCCTTCATCCAGCCAACCATTCCTTCCCTATTATCCATGATCAAACCTTCCATCATCATTCAATAAACCTTTACCTCCATCAATCCTCATCCTCTACCTCTACGATATTATCACCCCCTACTACACCAACAACCTTTATCCCCCCTCAAAGGGAAGGCACCCCATCTTCATCCTACCATGTGCAATCTTACCTTTCTCCATCTCCATTAGGACCTCCCTCCTCCCATGTAACATCATCATCATATCACCTTGTTTCATACCCATCGTCAACCTCATATGACTCCCATTCCCAGTATTCAGTCTATAACCCAAGAGAAGGGTGGATTTGTGGATATGATTGAAGCAGCATGCAAGGATTGCCTGACTCCCCAAAAATGACTTCAGCATTAGGTTTAGTCAATGCTTTTAAAGATGATCAAGTCATAGATCCCACGCCTTTGATTCAGTCGAGGGTATCATAAGAGGATAGATCAGAGACCAATGAGGAAGTTACAGATGATCTCCTGAGGGTAGTAATAGCACTATCAGTAGGAGAATAGATCAAGGAACATACCTCGCTAATCCACATAGGGAGTGACACAGAGGAGGATGAGTCTGATTTAACCCAACATTGAGCAAATGACAATGGGTCAGACCTCACAAAGATCTTTCGGTCCATACATTCTGAGTTGGATGTAGGAGAATTTGGGGGGCCTGATAAAGAGCCTAATGAAGAGCCTGATGAAGAACCTGATGAAGAGCCGAGTGAAGGGGAAATTAGTGTTGATGACGATGACGATGAGGAAGAGGATAAAGATTTGAACAATAATGAGGAAGATGAAAGTGATGACAATTATCTAGACTGGGATGATTACCTTGGGCCTGTAAATCATGATGTGGATGATGAGTCAGAATATTACTCACCAGATCACCAAATATGTTTCTCAGTTTATGTTATCAATGGTGATAACCTAATAGCTGATCTGATAGGTGGTATTCAGCCTTCCCTCTGCATGGGAGGAGATGATTCTACATTAAACTCAAAAAATGATGAGGAATCTGCAGAGCCAACATAAGTTTATATAGATGAACGAGCATCCGCATTAGAGATGGAAGAAAAGCTATGTGAAATGCACTCAAACACATTGAGGATATAGGAAAGAATAGAAGAAATTGACAACATGTTGGGTGAAGTAACTATCGGTGATCATTACTACTGTGAGTAGCTAAATGATCTAGAGGAAATAGGGCCAAATGACACTTTCACAAAGGCAGTAGATTTCGTATTCCAACATCTTTCTAATGTAGTCAAAAAGTTACAAGCCCGGGCTATCGACATTTGTGGAGGACCTCAACTTCGACTCGGAGTCGAGAAGGAGAATCTGAAGAAGATGATCGGATGGTTGAATTATCACCATTACAAATAGCAATAATGATGATCAATACCCCACTGAGATTATTATAAAGAAGTCTGCCAGAATGATGGAGACCCAAAGTGGGAAAGACTATAAAGGCAAGGCTCTAGCAGTGGAACAACCCAGTAAGTATGAGGTAAGGTCCAGTAGCTTGAAGAAGGAACCAAAAAATCCAGTGTTGGCTCAACTGAAGAAGGCTCAAGCCAACATTTCCATCTGGGGATTGTTGATGGCCTCTCCCTTTCACCGTGAGGTAGTATTAAAATCCCTCACTCATGTGCAAGTACTGTTTGAGATAGACCCAGTGTAGCTCTCCCACATAGTAGGGGCAACATATATAGTGTAGTCTCTCATATTCTCAGACTTTAAAATTATCAAAGGGGGTTCTTAAAACAAAGCTTTGTATATCACGGTGGGTTGTCTAGACAAGACCGTTCCTCAGATGCTCATTGACAATGGGTCTGCCTTGAATGTCCTACCATTAAGGTCATCCAGTAGCATCAGCATCAATATTGAGAAGATGAACACATCAAGTCAAACCATCAGAGCCTATGATAACACAAAGAGGAAAATTCTGGGAGTAATCACCTTGGCTATGGCAATTGAGCCAGTGAAGTTTGATGTAGACTTCCAAGTGATTGATATACCAACTTCCTTCAACATACTTCTAGAGAGGCCATGGCTACATCATGCCAAAACAATAACATCTAGCCTCTATCAAAAGGTCAAATTTCTTTATGAAGGGAAAGTGATTGTTGTATCATGAGACCCTGAAGTGGTCAATACGTTGGCTAACATAGAGAAAGGGGAAGAGCAAACAGATGAAGTTCGCCTCGGTGGATTTGAAATAGAGGGGACTTGTGCGGGGCTCATAAAAGGGGTAGTCGAAGAAAGTATCCCAGTTGAATATGAAGTGACTTTGAGCCATCCAGTGGGCCGGATAATAAAAAATATGCAATACTTCCCCGGCATGGGATGAGGAAAATACGCACAAGGTATATCCAAGTTGCCCATTCCCATTGTCAGCAAGGTTAAGAATGGACTGGGGTATATTCCTCCAAGAAAGGGCAAGAACAAAATATTGAAGATGACCAGAAAAATATCTGCCACATACTACCCTACTCTTAATGGGTATTTTGTGAAAGAAGGAGAGGGTTTCCTGTTCTGTGGGAATGTTAAGCCATTGTTCGATGAAACCACCGCCAAAATGCAATTGGGGTTTAAAGTGTTCTTCCAAGATGAGTTTGACTGGGTAACTCATGAAGTGGAACAACTACAAGTCAAGGGAAATGATCAAGAAAGCTACATTATTGGGATAATTGAAGTTGTGATGATTGAAAAAAGATCTTCCAGTAACAATCCCACAGCTTTAATGCGATCAAAGGAGCCACCAAGCCCTCGAATTCTTTTGAAGAAGGAGTGGGAGAAGAAGATAAGACTCACCTGGAGCCTACCTTTTCCCACTGATCTGAAAGTACCCATCTATACTATCTTGCAAGAACCTCGAGCTCAAGAGCTCCATGATCTCAAGCCGAGGCCGTTCAGAGGAAGAAGCATCTATGCTAAATAGAGAAAAGCCCAAAGAATGATGGTCTGCATGTATTGTGCTAGAACTAATTGCAATAGAAAGACCCGTGAAAGTGGTCAGAGGTGTGACCCAGGAGCAGGGATGGCCTCATTCAATAGGCTTATGAAGTTGGATTACATCAAGAAGGGTCTAAGCAGTCTTGACCACCACTTGCCTCTCAGTAAATTTGGCTCAGAGATCATGAGATCAGAAAAATTCAGTATGGCTCAATGAAGCAGCAAAGCAAGTACACCGCAATAGCGGAGATAGTAGTAATTAGCTTGGAGGGAGAAGAAGACGGCCCTTTGCCTCACTTACTCATTCACCAGTCTACTGAACCACTCTGGAACTAGACGAGCATTAGAGAGAACTTTAAGTTCGCCCATGCTATTAAGTCAACCAACCAAAGTACCACTAGCATCAAGTTGGTCGTCGAGTCTGTCGATGAACCTTATGTTTACAATTCTATCATCGAGTCTTTTGTTTATGAGTCTGTTGTTCCCGTAGAGGAAAGTCAAGAGTCCATGTATGTTGGGTCTGTTAGTCCTTCATTCATGAATGAAATTTCCTATTCTGAGTATGACTTGCTCCTTTTTTCGATGATGATCTTAATGAATATCAAAACTTAATAAAAGAATGCAAACTAAAAAAATCCCAACCCATCCGTGAGAATACCCGGGTTATTAATTTGGGAACCGACCAATGCCCTCAAGAGGTAAAAATTGGTAGCACCCTAGAAGATGAAGAAGCAGAATAGATGATCAACCTCTTGAAGGAATTTGCAGAAGTCTTTGCCTGGTCGTATAAAGATATGCCTGGAATCGACCCCAACATTGTACAGCATCCTTTACCAACTTACCCTGGGGCAAGGCCCATCAAACAGAAGCTCAGAAGGATGCATCCTAAATGGAGTGAGAGGACTAGAGAAGAAGTTATAAAGCAGTGGAATGCTGGGTTCTTACAAGTGGTGAAGTACCCCTGATGGTTGGCCAACATCGTACCAGTTCCAAAGAAAGATGGAAGGATACGTATATGTGTGGATTTTTGAGACCTCAATAAAGTGAGCCCGAAAGATGATTTCCCATTACCTCATATTAATGTATTAGTCGTCAGTACCGCATGGCATGCCTTGCTATCATTTATGGATGGATTCTCAAGATGCAATCAAGTGAGTATGAACTCAAAGAAAAGATAGCCTTCACTATTCCATGGGTTACTTATTGTTATAAGGTCATGCCCTTCAGATTGAAAAATTCCAAAGCAACTTATCAAAGAGAAGCTATAGCTATCCTATATGACATGATACACAAGGATGAGGAGGTCTATGTGGATGATATGATTGTGAAGTTGAGAGATTGACTGGGGCACATTCCCGCATTGAGACGTTTCTTCAAAAGGATCAAGAAGTATCAGCTGAGGTTGAACCCCCAGAAGTGCGTGTTTGGAGCAACATCAGGAAAGTTGTGTTTCTTGGTGAGCGAAAGAGGAATCGAGGTTGACCCCATCAAGATCAAGGCAATCCAAGAAATTCCTGCACCTTGCATGGAGAAGCAGATACGAGGATTTTTGGGTCACATTTAGTACATCAGTAGGTTCATAGCCCAGCTGACTATGGCCTGTGAGCCAATCTTCAAGTTTCTAAAGAAGGATCAACCCATAAAATGGAATGATCAATGCTAACAAGCTTTTGACAAGATAAAAGAATATCTTATGAACCTACCAGTGTTGACACCGTTGGTGGAAGGAGAACCGCTTTTGTTATACTTATCAGTTGGAGAAAGTTCCATGGGCTCTTTGCTAGCTTAGAAAGAATTAAAGAAGGGGGCAGAGCATGCCATATACTACCTCAGCAAGAAATTTGTAGAATATGAGACACGGTACACATCTCTGGAGAGAACTTGTGTTGCAGTAATTTGGGCCACCAAGAGGTTACGACACTACATGATAGCATATCTGGTATGATTGACCTCAAGGATGGATCCAATCAAATACCTCTTCGAGAAACCAGCTCTCATAGGAAGAATGGCTTGATGGCTACTATTGTTATCATAATTTGACATCACTTATGTCGCTCAGAAAACTATCAAGGGGCAGGCTATAGGCAATCATTTGGCTACCTACCCAACAAAGATGGAAGAGCCTTAGATGATGCTTTTCCAGTTGAATAGATTTTAACAATTGAACAAGAAGATGCATCCAATGAATGGCAATTATTCTTTAATGGAGCAGCTAATCAAAAGGGATGTGGTGCAAAAATTTTGCTTGTCACTCTAGATGGCCTTTACTTGCCTTCATCATTCCGCCTTGATTTCCCTTGTACCAACAACATTGTTGAGTATGAAGCTTGTGCCTTAGGACTTGAGATAGCCCTAGCTATTAGAGTAAAAGGATTCAAGGTGTATAGGGACTTAGGTATTGTTATATGTCAGACATAAGGAAAGTGGAAGACCAGAGATGAAAAGCTGAAGTCGTACCAAGAATATTTGGAAGAGGTGATTGGACATTTTAAGAAGATCTCATTTGAATACTTCCAGAGAGATAACAATCGATTTGCTGATGCCCTTGTAACCATAGCTTCAATGGTAGAATGCAATCTGATGGCGAAAATCCACCATTCTTATTGAAACAAAGAAGCTAGCCCAACTACTAGAATACGGTGAATTCTCTCACCATGGATGGCCAATCTTGGTTTGCTAACATTGTGGACTTCATCAGGGAAAGGAAGTATCCAATTGAAGCCACCGACAGGGAAAAGAAGTTCCTGAGGAGATATGCTACCCAGTTTATCCTCTAAGGAGATTTGTTACGCAAAAGGTCCTATGATGGGATACAACTATTATGTGTAGATGAAGAGCAAGCTCAAACAATCATAGAAGAAATTCATCAAGGCCTTTGTGGATCCCATATGAATGCCAAAATTTTAGCCAAGAAGATCCTCGAATTGGGATACTATTGGAATACAATGGAAGCAGATTGTGTTAGCTATGTCAAAAAATGTCACAAGTGCCAGATATTTGCCAACATCATACATATCCCGCCAATGAAACTGCACTCACTCAGTTCCCCCTGGTCGTTCTCCACTTGGGGCATCAACATCATAGGGAAGATCAACCCCAAAGCATCCAACAGGCATGATTTCATCTTAGTGGCCATTGATAAGTGGGTAGAAGCCCAATCATATTTAGTGCTCATATGCAGTGCTCACTTCAGCCAAGGTAGCAAAGTTCATTCAAGAAAACATCATTAGTCGGTATGGACTACTGCAAAAGTTGATATCAAATCAAGGATCCCATTTCTGGGGCAAGACAGATAAGATTTGCACAAAATTTGACATCAAGAGACATCTCTCTACCACCTACAAGCCACAGAAAAATGGGGCAGTAGAAGCAGTCAACAAGAACATCAAGATCATTCTCCAGAAGATGGTCGAAACATCCAAGGATTGGGCAAACAAGTTACCACTTGCATTATGAGCATATCAGACTTTTGTGCGGTCCTCGACTGGGGTAACTCCATTCTCCTTGGTATACTGAGTCGAAGTAGTGTTGCCAATAGAAATCCTAGTACCATCCCTAAGGATACTTTTGGAAAGTTAGCTACTAGAAGGAGAATGGGTGAATGGTAGGCATGATGAGCTCAACTTTCTTGATGATAGGCGTATAAAGGCCATGGACAATCTAAGAAATTATCAACTAAGAATAGCAAAGCCTTTCAACAAGAATGTGAAGCCTTGACACATAGAAGAGGGCGAGCTTCTTCTTCATGAACAAAGAGCCCCAATTCATGACCCTAGAGGAAAATTCTGGCCTAATTAGAGTGGCCCGTTTACTGTTAAAGAGATTCTACCAGGAAAAGCAGTGAAGCTCACAAACCACAATGGTGAAGAAATACCAGGATTGGTCAACATGGATCAACTCAAGAGATATTATGTTTAATCGGGTGAATAGCCCGAGCTATGCTAGACCTGATTCCCCCCAAGGGATACGTAGGCAACTTGATATGTGCAAGTACGGTCTTAACCATCTCAAGGTAAAAAATTGGTTCCCAAATTAATAATCAAGGTACCTAAAAGATCATCATAGCTTGTGTCCCACAAGAATCGCCATTTCGCATGCATGACTATTAGGAATCTATCATTCCCCTATGGTCCGTCACATCTCATCTAGAATTTTATTTTCCTCAAGAATCATCATTCGGCATGTATGGCGATTAGGAATCTGCCATTCCCCTATGGTCCTCCCAATACCTATCCAGAGTTTCATCTCTCCCCAAAAGGTCGCCACCCGGCACTAGTAATCAAGGCCGGTTCATTCCCCACCCTTGATTAGTTAAGACTATGATGTACAATGGTAAAAGTTTGGCTATGTCAATAGTTGAAGGATGTCATCACACCTCTTTTTTGCTTGCTCTGGTTTTAGGAAAGGTCATGGACTCTCTAAATGAGATATTAAGGAAGTAGACATTAAACATTGGCATCTCTGCACCAAACCTACTGAAATTAGTGAATTTGTCTGTACTCGACCAGATCAGATGTATGGAATTGCACCAAGACTCACTCAAACAAGCACCTTAACATTGGGACTCTGATCTCCATGAATTTCGGTTTGGAACCATTGAGATATGTCCAACTCTGGAAGAATTGGTGGATTTTCATCCACCCCAAGAATTGTCTCCTCACATTGAATTTCATCTTTCCTCCCTTTGGTAGGAGAATTGTATTCATGTAAGCCATTTTCTATCACTTGGTAGTAAGGTATGGTGGCATTTGAATTTTCACATTCCTAATTGCCCTGATGGATGCTGGAGTTGTCGAATTAATCATGTCCAAATAACCAAAATACAAAAAATTTTCTTAAAATTAAGAAATTCTTCATTACAAAAATGCCAAAGTACATGAAGAGAAGATAAAGAAAAGATAAAAAAATGAACAAATATGGGGAGGGAAAAGAAAATCTAAAAGGAAAGCTCTGTATCTGTGTCTTGCAGAGAAAGGATCGTTAAAGATTAACATCCTCTTATGTACCATATTCAGAGCAATCCATGGTAAGCATTATTACATCGGCCCCAAGTGGCCAAATCTCATTACATCAGCCCCAAGTGGCCAAATCTCATTGCATTGGCCCTAAGTGGCCAAATCATCATTACACTGGCCCCAAGCAGGCCAACCTTGTTTTACCGGCCCTAGCGACCCACAATCATTTGCACTGGTCCAAAGGAGTTCAGTTTCATTGTACATCCAAACCAAGATCCAGATAGCCCAGATTGTTTTGAAAGACTCAGCTTAGAGACCAGATAGCTCAAATTGTTTCAAAAAACTTAGCCTAGAGACCAGATAGTCCAGATTGTTTCGAAAGACTCAACCTAGAGACCAGATAGCCCAGACTGGTTCAAAAGACCAAACCTAGAGACTAAATCCCCCGAGATTGGCATACGGAAGCCTGGTAAAAGGAAATTAAGGTGAATTTGCTAAATCCCTTCTGCAGAGAGGGTTCAAACCTCTACAAACAACATTTCCAGAATGGCATTGTCCAAACTAGATCAATCTCAAGTATAAACATCTTTTTCAGAAATGATGCGAATCCTTGTGAATGATGGCTCAATATCAACACTTTCTATAGGAATGGTGCGAATCCAGACAAACGATAATCCAAGATCGGCAAATCAGCTATCATTCTAAACTATGAATAGTTAGAAAATATTACTTAATGCATTCTCATCTCTATCGTTGTTGAGCAAGACGATGGCAGTATATGCTCTGGATAACAAAATGTGGTCATTCTTTTCTTTGCCCTACGGATATTGGCACAAGCCTCGGCCAAAGAGGGGTATTCTGTAGACACCTAATTTTTTTACCCTCCCCCAAAAATGATGATACTTGGCTGATGGACGTGAATCTTCACTTTCAGTTGATGAGATGCAATTGACTATGGTAGTCTCACCCTGATAGCCCCCAACTCACCCGAAAATCCTAAAAACCCAATGTCGGAAGAAAAAGGGTCCAATTTTAACTTTTTATATGTGAAAGAATCTGATAAAAAATTACCATATGAATGGATAGTACTCAGAAATACGATTCCAATGATATATGGTGCGTCAAAATCAAACTTACAGATCTCCCATAATCATTCCCAAAAGTGGCACCGCATGTGTGTGCACACCCCGTGCACACCCTTGCACATACCCCTAACCCCGCCCATGCATGCACACACTCGGGCACCATCGATGTAAGCACAGGTGCAACACCGACACATATAACCCTACACCTATACACAACCCAACCCTAATCAGTCTAAACTAGCCCTGTTTAAATCCCAACCAACCCCGATCAAACGTGATCAGCCCAATTTGGCACCAACCAACCTGGCCCGACACTGTATAGAGCCTTGCGGCTCTGTACAATGCCCTTTTTAGGGCTGTGCAGCCCTGGACAGACCTGCCTGGTGCCTGGATTTTTCCTCGAAAGATTTTTCCCCTGATTTTTTCCCAAGAAGTGAACTTTTGGACAAAAATATATTTTCTCGACACTCCTGTGTTTTCCCAGAAAATCCCATCGATAGTCGGCTTGTCTGTTAGAATCCCATTATTAGAGAAAGATCCTTTTCAGCACTCCTGTAGACTTTTTTCAACACTTTCGTAGATTTTCTGACATTTTCGTATTTTCCCAGAAAATAATCCCGACATTCGGTTTTTCTACTAAAATCCTAGTTTTCAAAAAATATATTTCCCGACATTCTCGAAAGTCATTCCTAGCACTTCCAAAGATTTTCTGACATTTTCTTATTTTTTCCAGAAATTCCCCCAATAGTTGGGTTTTCTGTTAAAATCCCATTTTTTTTGAAAAGATTATGTTTGTAAGAAAATATCTTCTTCACTTTCATAGCCAAGAAAATATTTTCACTTCCCATCACACTTTGAATTATACCATTGGACAATAGGGAGAGCTACCTCCTATTATTCTCTGGGTAAAGAATGTGTCTCCTCACCCCATTGGTTTGCCAAAAAATATCTTCTCAACTTTTTGGGTGAAAAAGCAATCTCTTCAAACTTTGAAATATACCGTTGGGAGATAGGGAGAGTGCCCTTCTATTATCCTCTGGGTAAATATGTGTGCCCTCACTTGATTGATTGGAAAAAACTATAAATACCCCCCCTCTCCTTGAAAAAACACACCAAAGCCTCCTTAAGAGCATTCTTGTAAAGATGCTTTGCCTTCTCTCCTCCCCTCCCCTCCCCCTTTGAGTTTCTTCGGGTCTTCAAAGCTATCTTTGTCAAAATCTGAAATCTTGTTTGGATCTTCGAAGTGTTCTTTAAGACTATGAAGATCTTCAATCCAAGTTTTTAGTTCAATCCATTTTTTGCCAAAAATAGTATGTTTTTAGCTTCCCACTTTTGAGTGTTCTTTATTTTTACCAAAAGTAGAAATCCCTCCCCCCTTGAGGTTCTTCGGGTCTACGAAGAGATCTTTGTCATGATCCGGAGTTCTATTCGGATCTTCAAAGGGTTCTTTGGGGCTTTGGGGATCTTCAATCCATTTTTTTTTCCAAAAATAGCCGTTCCCAGCGAAAGCTCTGCCTGAGTGCCCCTAGAATCTTTCTAAAATTAGCCATTCCTAGCGGAAGCTCTGCCGAAGTACCACCTTAGCCTAGCACTCTCATAGCTCATCCCTAGTGGAAGCTCTGTTAGAGTGCCACTAGAATCTTTTTTCAAAAGTAGCTAATCCTAGCAGAAGCTCTGTCGAAATCCCGACCCAACTTTTTCGGAAGTAGCTCATCCCTAGTGAAAGCTCTGCCGAATTACTAACCCGACTTTTTCAGAAGTATCTCATCCCTAGCTGAAGCTCTACCAAGGTTTCACCTCATTAAAACCCAAAAATAGATCATCCCTTGAGGAAGCTCTACCGAAGTCAATAGCCCAGAAGTAACCAATCCTATGCCGGACCTCCGTCCGCAGATTACCACAATCAGCATCTCCCAAAATCAGAAGTTGGAGTTCAAGACCATTTTCCCCCGAGCTGGGAGAATCCACGAGAAAAGTCAGTATCAATTAGGGACCCACCCCTCTTGACCCGAAATAGGGGTCAAATTCAAGTATAATCTCTACTCGTTTAAGCATAATGTAGATATCTAATTAACCTTGTTTTAGTGTACATAAATAGTTATTTTTATTTAATGTACATATGCTTGATAATTTAGCTATGTATACGGAATAGGAATAATTATGAAAAATGTTCATTCTTAAACATCTGATAGGAAAACCGGTTGAATCGGGTAGATTGGGTGCCTAACACCTTATCAATTCTACAACCTAACTCTTAGCCTAAATCTCTGGACCAGACCAACTTTCAGGCCCTTGTCTCAAGAATCGGGCCCACTCTTAGGTCCTATACCCACAATCATAGTTGGCGATTCCACACCCTTTTTGTATGATCCCAATCCCCCATATTGGACTATCATCAAACCTCGTCTTTATAATGAACCTGGTACACCTGCGAAATAGGCCTCCACGTATTTTCAAGAGGCGATACGACAACGTAGGGCCCATAGAAGCACATATAACACTTTCCTTATCCACCCCAAAGGATATCAAGAGAGAGGAGAGAAGGCCCGAATCTGACGGAGACACCTTCCCCTGAATGAGGGATGAGAGATCAGGATCCCAGGCCCGTTACCCTCACACAGGGCACCCACCACTCAGAACCGTGATTTTTAATACTCTCTTCCATTCTTCATCTCACCTTTGGGAAACCAAAAGGAGTCGATTTGACCTCATTTTCCACAAATCTAAGGTCACACATCATGATTCCAACATAGATCTATGATCGATTCAAAGTTCCAAGCCTGGGTTTTACCTCTTTGCTCAAGAACACTTCAAAAACCTCAAATCTTTCTCTTTAACTCAAAAGATCAACAAATACTTCACAAATCTTGCAATTTCTTCCTCTAAATCCTTCATAAACAACATATAGATCCTTTATTAAACCTTAGATTCACATTCCCAAGAGAGATTAACAAGATCTAAAGGATTTCTACCCAAATCATAGGATTTCACTTAGGGTTTCATGAGGGTTTAAGAAATACTGTCTTTACTCACCTCAAAACGTAGATCTCAAGATTCTCTCTTCTTTACTTTTCTCACCCACCGTGAAAGACAATAAATGAGGATAAAGAAAGTGATAAATGCTATTTATAGTGGGATCAAAATATCCAAAAATTAGAGTTGTAGGTCACACTAAGGGGTCCGACCCACCTATGACCACCCACCAGTAGGCTAAACGTAACCAAATCATTGGGATTTACGATGGGGCTCAATCCCGACACGTATTCCACTCTTAGTAGCTAACTAACATGCTTACCTAACATAGAATACAACCACGTAACTTTATTATGCATATATAGCCCAATGATACATGTAAGTGCACGGCTTGGGCACGCGAACCTCACTAGGTACTGACTCCAAGTCATCTGGCCAACTTGAGTTCAGGGTCACCCTTGCCATCATGTTCCATAAGGTACCTGCCTCAGCTCGCTCGGGTTCATGTCTTGTAAGACCAAATCAAACCAACTAAGAAACTAGACAATGTTTAGAAAGTAGGGTATCACACCTGTTATTTTTTAATCCAAGGGAGGAGACGTCAAAGTTGTATTGGCAAGGCTGAAGGTGAGAAACAGGATGTATTTGGCTAATCAAAGGGGGGAAAACCCAATTTTCCCTCGCTCGGACTCTCTCTCTCTCTCTGAATACTTCATCATCTCTGTCTCCCATCCCTCTTCATTTTTTTTTTCTGAAGAACAAGAAATCTTTTATACTTCTCCTTGATACGTTACTCTGTCTCTAATTTTTCTGAAGAACAAGAATTCTGTAAGCCCACTTGCAGATTCAATCTTTTATACTCCTTAATACGACACTCTGTCTCTGATTTTGAATTTATTGTTGAAAGTTTCTACACTCTTTTATATCTAGTACCATGCTCATAATTTTTTTCTTAAGAAATTCAGAAAAAATCTAACTGAAGGTGCTCATGCCATGTAGATGCAAGGCTTTCTTGGAGATTACAAAAAGGGGCAATCAAGCCAAACTCTCATGACCTCCTCCTCATCCACATCCAACGAGTAGTTGCCTCCCTCAAATCTGTCGTAATTTTTTTTTTCATTCCTTATCTTATTAACTATTTCATTGGGTACCTCTGGAGGCATTAAAGCACAGTAACTGTATATTGGTGTGATCATCTATAGGTAATTTTTTATATACTTCAATTCTGAACTCTGACATTTTTTACATATAGCTTTATATATAGGGTAATTTACAATGCCACCCCTTAAAGAATGCCAATATTATACGAACACCCCCTCTCTTTCACCAAATTAGACTCAGACCCCTACCATCAGTCACTGTTACAGAATATACCAAGAATGTTGATATCAGCAATTCATTTTTTTCTAAATATCATTTTGCCCTTAAAAATAATGAAGTACCGACATTGCCCTCATTACTTATAGTCCCCAAATCGATTTCACCACAACCCTAAGTCACTCTCACCTCATAATGGGTCACGAGTTTCTCACTGAGTTGGAGAAGAAGAACGTTCCTCAGGGCTTTTGTGAACCCCCTTTCCGACAACGATGACTACGGCAGCTACAAACCCCCTCCAGCGACTACAGGTTTTTTATTCTACCTCTTTTGATCCTAATCCTACCTACCAATCTGACCTTCATGAGAGGGAATCCATTTTCTTGTGTAGGGAAGGCGAGTATAAGAAGTCTCAATTCTTCTCAGTTTAAAGGAAGAAGATAAGCTTTTTGATTATCACTATCAGAGTGTCTGAAATCTGAATCGAACAGAGATAGAACCCATTTTGGTTTCAATGAAAGAACATATATTTGTCAAGAAAAAATTCTCTACAAGGGTCAAGCTCCATGAGAAAGGAAGGTTTCATGAGATTTCCATAGAATGAAATAACTTGAACGAGCAAAGTCCACCGAACCCATTTTGGTTTCAAGGAAAGAACAGGGTATTACATGAAGGAATGAATTCAAGAGTGATAGAACTAGAGGAGAAGCGGAAACCAGACCACGTTTCAAGTGGAAAACTCACCCTTTTGGCATTCGATCGACCAGAAAATCAATGGGAAGATTATTATCTTCAAGACCTGCTTGAATCAATCGAACAATAGCCAAGTAACCAGCCCTAGAAAAGGTTTTAATTTGCTGAATCTGAACCTCCAACAGAAGGTGAAAAATTACAGGTTTCTAAAAAAGGTAATCTCATAGCAGGGATAAATTTATGGGGTGATATTATAAGGTTTCGATCGCTCATGGGCAGCAGCACTGGAGTGAACATGGTGTACCAAGTGGCGTTGCGGCTGGGGGAATCAAAATTAGATCTCAAACTAGTAAAGATTAGTGGGATGATACTTAACCAGCCATTCTTCAGTGGGGTACAATGGACGGAATCGGAACTGAGAAAAATGGACTACGAGATAATGTCGTCACCGTCGATGGAGAGAATGAAATGGTATACAGGTGAAGAGAGGGGTATTTTTGTGATAATAAGATATGGGTGTATTATTCATAAGGGCTAAAGTGTCATTTCATAGCATCACTTAACAGAGACTAATGGTAAGGGGTCTGCATCTAATTTGGTGAAAGAGAGGGGGTGTTCCTATAATACTAATATTCTCTAGGGCGTGGCACTGTAAATTACCCTTATATGTATAACTTTATTGGTAAAGAACACTGTTAGGTGCAATATTTAATCGTTTCCCATCTTCTCTCTATATTCCTCCCATCGGTATTTTCTATCAATATTAATTAATTTTAGTTTACCCATGAACTCAATGGTTGGTTGGACTTTATCTGTGTTTCGGTTTGATCTGCCTCTTCTTCTCATGAACATGATGTGATAACTATCAACTAGAATTAACAACTCTTGTTGTGAAAAAGGAAATTAATTAAACAGTTTTAATTTGGGGAATCATGCATTATAACCAGATTAGTAGTACTCAAATCGATCTCCTCTTTAGTTCAGGTTGCCCTTGTTTCATGGTTTTGTAGGGTTTTTATTTTGGGGTGGGGGGGGGGGG